>NC_022012.1:2993608-3004499 GCF_000317375.1 Microtus ochrogaster
TATATGTTTTTTATCATTACAATGAAATGTCTCTCTGTACTTAGCTCTTTCACAGTCAAAAGTTTCAAAGAAAACACAATAATATGCATAATCCAGACTCTGTGTATTTTTATTTTTACCTGGCTCTTTTTTACTCTATTACTTTTAGTTTTTATTATCTTTACTTCTTTAATCTATGACTATCTGTACTCTTTCTTCTCTCTCTCTCTTAAGCCCATGCACATTTATACAAAACACTGTGACCCATTTAGAGGTCTTTTTATCTGAATCTGTCTTTATTGCATATTTGTAATCATTTCTGGACCAGGAGCACCTTTTTTTAATGCTAAGCAAACATGGCTAGAACCAACACTGTAGCTTTGCTGGTTAGCTCTGCCCATTCCAACATGGCAGAGATGTGTTTACTGCCTCTGTGAGCCATGCTTACCACCCCAGCTCCAGGAATGCAGTGGGTATATGTCACCATTAAGCAACTTGTAGCACTCTGCTAACAAATCCCATTTAAGTGCTCCATTGCTGGACCCCCACAAAGAGCCAGAGCCATTCACATCACCAGTATGAACCAGGAAGCTGCCTCTTAAAGGAGCCACACCTCCGCTTGCAACCAGCAAACAGAGCCTATCTGGAATAAAAATGTGGTTACTAAGAAGCTGCACTTGACTCCCATTTTATGGGTCTAGAAGGACTCTTTTTTTCTTAAGTCTTTAGACTTTATGCGAATCCATGCCCCAAAATGTGGGCACCATTTTGTAGGTGGAGACTGCATGTACATTCCAGCCACCCAGACCTGAATAATCACACAGAAACTATATTAATTACAACACTGCTTGGCATCTTAGCTCAGGCTTCTTATTAAAAAAAAACTCTTACAATTTAAATTAAGCCATTTATATTAGCCTGTGTATCGCCATGAGGCTATGGTCCATCAGTAAGGTTCTGGTGTTTTTCTCCTGTGGCAGTTATGTGGCTTCTCCTTGACTCTGCCTACTCCCTATATATATCTCCGTTCAGATTTCCTGCCTAGCTTTATTCTGCCCTGCCATAGGCCAAAGTAGCTTCTTTATTAACCAATGTTAATAAAATATATCCACAGCATACAGAGGGGAATTTCCACATCAGTAATCTATTGGAAATAACCAAAACCCACCAGCTATTACACTCAAGGGTAGCAGGGGACTTCTTGCACACCTAGCTCTACTCTCTCAAAGCCTTCTCCTCTAAAAGGGATTTAATACTTATAGGTGAATTTAACTGAACCAAACAATTTGACACAAGAGTAAATCTGAAGATTTTTATGTGTTAAAAAGCCAAACTCTAAACTTTTTTTTAATTAGCTTGGCCAAGGGAAGTAGCTCATTGGTAGAACACTTTTTGAGCATGTATGAGCCCCTGAGTCAAATAAATAAGCATACATACACATATATACTGTGTGTGTGTGTATGTGGTATGTGTGTGTAAAATAAGCCAAATAGAGATCTGCCTCCTGAGTGCTGGAATTTAAAGGTATGCACAAACACACAGAAATAGGAAAATCAAGGCAAAAGGCAGGACACAAATCTAATCATTGAAATGTTTTGATCGTGAAGTTTTAAATTGGTTCCCATATGGGACCATCACTTACGTTCCATTGCTCATAATTTTCCAATAAAAATCCATCCTGTCCCACAGGGCTACTTCTTCTGAGTCCATGTGGAAGGGACCAGACATACCAAGTTGTGTCCCACTTCAGAGTTTGGGCTGGGACAAGGGAAGTCCTCTTCTTCCTGGAGGAACCTGCAAACCCTGACCTGACAGGAAAAGGGTTACAACCACTCCGAGGTTGTTCTCCCCCCCCCCCCCCCGCCCCGGAGTGGAGCTGTGCTTGGGTATGAAAGGTCTGAATCCTTGGCAGGTTAGGGTCGGGTGGGAAGGAGAAGTGGAATGCTCAGCAGCCTTGTTCTGCCTTCTTCCTCTGGAGAAAGCAGCACGGCAGAGGAATTCTGAGCTGGGGCTGTGGTCATGCAAACCATCCTTTCCCTCAGTTTCCTCTCACTTCCCCTTCCTGTTCCTTTCTCCTGCAGTTTCCCATTCTGGAATTCACCATCTGTATGAGCCTCGGAGCAGGGCTGGCTGCCTGAGAGGCAAGGTGTTAGAACAGCTCACACCTCTTTCTCCAGGAGCTTCTGCGTAGCCACTTAGCCCGATGTCTCTCACCCGAACACAGTGGAAGTCACTGACTCCAGAGGAATCCTTCTGCCTCTCTGTCCTTTCTCGAGCCTTCTGCTGTGGGACTTTTCTGGGCATTTAGAACTTGGCTTGTGTCACTTGTCCTAACATCTGGCTTACCTGGTTTCAGTCTTTCTTCTTGTTTTCCTCTGTGTTCTGTTGTCCACGCTGTGCATCCAGACAGTTTCCTGATAAGGATTGTGCTCTCCTTGCTTGCAGAGTGAATAGCCAAGAGACTCCTGTACTGGCATTTCATTTGTATTTTAATAAATAAAGTTTGCCTGAAGATCAGAAAAGTAAAACAGCCACACTGGCCAGTCTTACAGACCAGGCCGCAATGGCACACACCCTTAATCCCAGTAGGCACACTAGATTGCCATAGAAACCAGGTGGTAGTGGTGCACACCCTTAATCCCAGCACTAGAGAGGAATCTAAAACAGGAGGAGACAGCTCTCAGGCTCAGGCTCATTCTGAGGTTTCCTGGAGGCAGGCTGGCTGCTTCTATTTTCTGGTCTTCAGGTTGAACCCACTATCTGTCTCTGAGTTTTTATGAATTGTGCTTCAGACCCCTCTGCTAACTCTCATTACACATCGCCCTGTAGTATTTAGAGCGGTTACTTCCTTATGTCACGGGACATTAGCATTAACAGTTTCCATAAAGATTATTGCGACACGGTCATTTCAACCTTTTATTTTTCTTCTATATTTGTCATATTTCCACACTAGATTCAAAGATGTGAAAGAAACAGAACATTACAACACATAACTCCCAGAATAGTGGAGATGGCTCACAGTTAAGAGTACTGGCTACCCTTCTCAAAGGCCTGGGTTTGATTCCTGGCACCTACATAGTAACTAAGCAGCAACTCCAGTCCCAGGGACCCAGCACCCTTTCTTCTTGAGGTACTACATGTATGTGGTGTATATGCTGGGAAGCACACACACACACACACACACACACGGCTCCCAGAATCCCATGGCTAGCCTTTACTGAATTCTTACTAGGTTCCCAGAACATGGCTCAGTTTTTTATAAACTTAGTCTCCTTATTAGCCCTAAGAAAAAAAGATCTGCCTTTATTTTTCAGGTAAGGAATCTACATTTCCGAGAGATTATGAGTGACTCCCTTGTAACGTAATAACCAGGGGAATCTGACTGATTAACAAAACAGAAGCTTACACTTTGACAAAGGACAACAGACATGGAAGAGACTGACTGAGAAATTGGGAAGTGCTTACTTACTACATAAACTTGAAGATCTACATTCACATGCCCCCAATTATGTAAACACGCACACACACACTTCAGCTCCCAGCCTGAAAAAGCAGGTCCTTGGAGCTCACTAGCCAGAGGAAGAGCCAAAGTTACATATTTAAGTTTTAATTACTATGCCTTAGAGATTCATAAAACAAAACAATACAACAACAACAAAAATGCCTCTAACCTGCAAGTCCCTTGCCCAAGGGCAAATAGTCCTGGAATGCTGGAGGCTGTTGTTATAAAACAACAAGCCTTTTGTTTTCACTCTCCTAAACAAGTTTGTTTGCCCCATCTGCACCAGAGGTGCTTGATCACAGGTGGCCACGAGGTTCAAGGGCAGGAAATACGTCAGGATGTACACTTGCCCCGGACTGGACCTGATGGGAAATACAGTGAATTGTGGATTTTGCCTTTTTAAGCCACTGCAAACTGTGAGCCATTTCCTGGGAACCCAGGTGTGGACCTGGCCAGAGCCCACCCACCTGGGCAGTATTTAATTACAGCTTGCTTTAGATTTGGCTTTAAGCTGTGGTAGTGGTCTTACTTTCTACTGGTGGGATCAACACCAGTCAGCCTAGCCTAGCCTGTGAATTCCAGGCTTTGTAAGAGACCCTGTCTAGGAGAAAGAGAATAGAAAATAGTGACTTTTTTTGTAATAAGAGTTTGGCAGCTCCTCAAAAAATCAAATGTAAACTTACTGTTAAGACCCATAAAAGTCATTCTTGATTGTATACACAAAGTAATTGGAACCAGAGGTTTTTATTTTTTAATTCATTTTACTTTCTAACCAAGGTTCTTCCTCCCCCCCTCCCCCCCATTTCCCCATCCACTCCTTCCATGTAAGGTAAGGCTCCTACGAGAGTCGACACAGTTTGGCATATTATTCGGGGCAGGACTTAGCCACCCCCTCTGCATGAAGTCTGAGTACGGCATCCCCTCATAGTGAGTAGGCTCTAACCAGTGGGCTCCTGCACCAGGGATAGATCCTGGTCCTACTGCAAGGGCCCCTCAGAGAGCCCAAGCTTTTCAACTGACTCCTGCATATGGAGGGCCTAGTTCAGATCCGTGGAGGCTCCTCAACTGTCCATCCAGAGCTCATGAGTTCCCACGAGCTTTGTTCAGTGGTCTCTTTAGATTTCTCCTTCTTGATCTTGATCTCCCTTGTTAGTGTTTTCCCTCCTCCTTCTCTTTGACTGCATACCCAGAGCTTGGCCTGGTACTTGGTTGGGATACACCAGTGATCATTGCACAAGTTTCCCAAATGTCTGTTTTGGAATTAATGGACAAACAAAATTTGTTATATCCAAATGTTAGAGTATTATTCATCTATTGACAAGAGAGTGGTGGGCTAATACAGGCTACAACAGTAAATCAGTAAATATTGAAAGTGTCAGGGAAGGGACATAAGCAAACACACAAAGAGTAGTTGTTTTAATGGTGGGATTTAGATGGAGCTCCTGCAATAGAATCATAGAGACAGGAAGCAGAATGGAGATTACTAAGAGAATAGGAGAGAAGACAGCAATCTGAGGTGATGGAAAGTTCTAGAAGCAAATCCCCTGACAGTTGGAGAATATGGTAATGTATTAGTGCCATTGAACTGGACATTCAGAAATGGTAAACACAGGGCAGGCGAGATGGCTCAGTGGGTAAGGATGCTTACTGCCAACCTGACCACCTAAGTTCAGTCCCCAGGGCCTACATGGGAGAAGCAACTACCACATTAAAAATAAGTCATTTTTTTAAAGGTGAAAATTGAACTAGAGAGGTGGCTCAGTGTTTAAGAGCACTAGCTGCTCTTGCAGTGGATCAGGTTCAGGTCACTGCTCCTACACAATGACTCACAACCATCTGCAACTCCAGTTCCAGGAGATCCAACACACACAGTATTCAGACACACAAGCAGGCAAATCATTCATACATATAGAATAAAAATAAACGTTTAAAAAATTATGGTTGAAATGGCAAAATTTACATTATATCTATTCTATACACCCCAACACACACGTGCACACACGCACACACACACACACACACAGGCGTTTCCTCCTTTAACAGTGAGTCACTTACAGCCTGTGACTGCACACTGCGTCACTCTCATGAGTTCTAGACATGTTTTCCTAGCTGAACCCTCAAGTTCAATATCCAATATTGATCCCAATGGCTTAGCCACAGCGGACTCTCTCTTTCCCTGGCAATGGCTGTCCCTTGTCTTAACAGTGGCACCGTTCACTAAGCTCAGACCTCCTCCAATTCTTTCATCTTCAGTCCTGCACTGACCAGCTCCCAGGTTGTTGTTCTATTTGCTTTGCTCTAAATTCTGGTTTATTTATTTACTTATTTTTTTCTTTCTTTTTAAACAACAGTTCTTTATTCCATGGTTTGAAACACATAGCAGAATAACCATGCTCCCTGAATATTAGCAGAGGCATTCAGTGCAAATCCACACTGCAGTTCTCTTGGGTCTCCACAAGTCCCACTTCAGAAAGCCTTGCTCAAAGAGTTCTAAGCACTAGGAGACATTACCAGCAGTGGCTTGATGTCTTCATTATTAGTCAAATATGCAGGTTCTTCTCACTATGTGCCCGTCCTAGAAAGTGGGAGCTACAGAGTTTATAAGTATAACTTACCAATGCAACATTGAAGCCATTAAAAAGAACTTAATAACTACTTCCGGGAGGCAACTCAATCTGAAGGATGAGATTTGAACATGCAGACACACATCACAGTAAATGTCTACTCCAGAAGAGGCACAAGTGGAACTTCTCAAGCACTACAGGAGTCCCTAAGCTGTGGCAAGCCTGCTTTCTTCCTGGTGTTAGCTTTAGTACTGCAGAGCTCTGTGGGCAGTCACTCTGTGCACTGGCACAGGAGACACCCGAGCCATGACATGGAATTCGGACTAGTGGACAGTTCTGCAGGACAGACTCTGCCCAATGGCACTCAGCTCCTCTGTCTCCAAATATATTCTGTTAAAACCTTGCTCCTTGGCAATCTTATTAAACAGCTCGATGTAATTTGTGTTCAGGAGACAGAGAAGCACATTTGTTAGAGAAATGTGCTTCTCTGGAGAAATATCACTAAATTTGGCATGAAATTTTTCAGCAGCAAATCACAATCCCAGAAAACCTAGACAACAATGAGGACACTAAGAGAGACATACATGGATCTACATGAGAAGTAGGAAAAGACAAGATCTCCTGAGTAAATTGGGAGCATGGGGACCTTGGGAGAGGGCTGAAGTGGAGGGGAGAGGCAGGGAGGGGAGCAGAGAAAAATGCAGAACTCAATAAAAGTTAAATGAGAAAACCCTCCGAGCTCAATCTTTCACCCACCAGTCAGTCACCCTCCCCTCCCTACCCCTGTAAGCACTGATCTGCCTGCTGCCTCCTTTTATTGAATGGCATCTGTTGGAATCACAGATGGAACTTTTTTCTGTTGGCTTCCTTCACTTAGTAGCACTATTTAAGCCTCTGTCATGTCTTTTAATCGTTGGTAGATCTTTTATTTTTGGTGCTGAATAATATTCGTTTGTGTGGCTTACCACAGTCTATCCAGCCGTTCCTCTACTGAAAAAAGACATCTTGAGTGTTCCCAAGTTTTGAACAGTATGGATAAAAGTGCTGTAAGCATGTATTTGCAGTTTTATAAGGGCATAGATTTTCATTTCCTCTTTGACTAGGAAAGAGTACACTTGCTGGATCATGTGGTAAGAGGTGGTTTAGTTTTAGATGTGCCAAACTGTATTCCTAAGTGGCTGGACCCTTTGTATTCCCAGCATGTCTTGCCTTAGTGTTGCCTGTGTTCTGGATTTCAATCATTTTAATGGGTTTTAATTGGCTTGTTCTTATTTTAACTCACATTTCCCTGGTAGCTGCAATGGGGAGCATCTTTGCATATTTACTTAGCATCTGTGATTCTCTTTTGGTGAATTATCTGTTTGGGTCCTTGGTACATTTTTAAAAATCAGCTGTGTTCTCGCTGTTAGGTTTTAAGAGTTCTTTATATAATTTATATAATTTAGATATAATTTAGATAGTAGCCTTTTGTTAGATTTTCTTTTTGCAGTCTTATTCTTTGAGATAAGAAAAGATCCATGATTTTACTCCAAAACAGGGGTCAATGACCATCTCACAGCATTATAGTTACCTGATACAGGTCACACCTCTAAATACTCATGTATTATACAGACAGAAGCTATACATGGTTCTCCCTGGAGATTTCAAGGGGGTGCTCAACTGAAGGAAATTAGAAATAGCATTAAGAAAAGAGGCCACTGATTAAAGGAGCACTTACAGGGGCTTCTCACGGAGTGACTCAGATGCCTGGTTGTTAGAGAAAAGGCTAAATGCTAACTAACACCACGGCAGACGTTGACACAGAACCTGCCTCGCTCCTTCACAAAGAATTATGGGATACCAGCAAAGCCCACTTCCCTTTCCATCCTCCCTTGTTTCCCTCTTTCATTCTTTCCTTCCTCCCTCCTTTATTCTCCCTTCCATCCCTTCCTTCCCCTCTTTCCTTCCTTCTGCTTTTTCTTCTATCTTTCTTAGTTTAATAATTTCTCACTATGTAGCCAATGGTCTCGCTATATAATCACTGTGTGGCCTCAAACCTGCAATCCTCCTGTTGAAGCAGCCTCCTGAATTCTGGACAGGCATGTTTCATGGTGCTTGGTGTGGTATTCTTTCTTGACATTAATTTTATCACAGTACGTGTTCAGTAAAGTTATTTGTGATTTACATGCTGCTCCGCACATTACAAATTTTTAGAAGAATCCTTGTGAGATGCAAAATACAATGATGAACCCAGAACTACTTTGTCGATGAGAAGACTTGGGAAAGTAGTCATTTGATTCCAACAAATAAAACACGGTTTGGGGGGTTTCAGTACACAGCGGCAGGGCTGGGAGATCCTCTAAGAGATAAATGCCATGTGCTCCTCCTGCCAATATAAGGAAGTAATCCTTCACCATTGTTGCTAGTGAAAGTGACACATCCATTCTAAAAAGAAAGGATGCAGATGAGTCACCTGTTTAAACACTCAGGGTTAAGAAGTTGTATAAATTTCTCCGGCCCCTGTCAGAAAACATCAAAGCGCCTGGGAGATCGGAGAACAATTGCCTTTTGATGCCAGTTATGCAGCTTGCCCTGTTCTGGACTGTGTGCCTGCTGCCAGGCCACCTGGCCCTGCCCCTGTCCCGGGAGGCTGGGGATGTGAGCACACTGCAGTGGGAACAGGCCCAGGTATCTGTCCTTTCTCCCAGGTTCTCTGGTCTCGCTGTCAGCATGCAAGCGTGTTTCTGAATGATCTGTCCTTTGGTGTTAGAGTGACCGTGGATATTCCTGTGTAGTGTGTGATGCTCCTGGTTGGTGTTAGACCATGGATATTCCTGTGTAGTGTGTAATGCTCCTGGTTGGTGTTAGTGTGACCGTGGATATTCGTGTGTACTGTGACGCTCCTGGTAGGTGTTAGTGTGACCGTGGATATTCCTGTGTACTCTGTAACGTTCCTGGTTGGTGGTAGTGTGACCGTGGATATTCATGTGTAGCGTTCCTAGCTAGAAAACAGAGTAGTTTTCTGTGAGGAGTCATGCAAACTGGCTTCCAGGGCCTCCCAGAACTCTGATTGGGTGCCAGCTTCTTCATCTGCAATCTAGGTGGACTTCAGAATGTCATTTCATTTCTGATCTTAAATTTTCCAATTCAGAAACTGGAGGAGTATAACAACACTGTCAGCAAGAGGAGCTGGATAAGCTTCTTAATACAGTACTTGAAATATAATTCATGCTCAGGAAATGGACGTATTAGTATTATTATTTATTGCTACTTGAAATTATTTTCATAAACTGTACTGGCCTCACAGTGAAGAGACCGACAGTCAGAAAGCACCAGTAGAAGGTGTGCCTTTCTTGCATGTGCAATAGACGTTATAACACCATCTGTGTTGTGTCCACAGGATTAGTCTACCAGACAAATGACATGACCATAGGAACTCCCATGTGTGTAGTGGGGCAGACCATAAGGAACTCTGGATCCAGCACGTCGTTTGATCACCAGCGCTATACTGAGTACTCAAAGTCACCTGATGCATATTCTTCTGCCAATTGTGGCAGGCACCAGGATAAGCTTTGCTAGCTCAGAAATTGTGTTTCTTCAAATATATTACTGATAAGTACAGTAATTAGTAAGAATAAAATGTCATTTGGTAAAATCAGATAATGATTGGTAAGCTTTAAATGTAAGAAAATAGAATTATATTTCACATTCAGTTTGACCTAATTGATATTCTAGACTCAACCACATGAAATCACCAATATTTAACTGGCTTTTCCCTTACTGTTATGCTCAAATCCGTAGGTCCCCACAAAAGCCAACAAAGGAGACCGAGTCCCATATGTAAAAGCAAAGAGCCTTTATTTTAATCAAGTTTGCAAACTCGGTCTCTCTGCAAGTCCAACGTATTAGAATATCCGGAGAGCCCCGAGCTCGATTAGAATTGGGTTTCTATAGTAGTAAAGGTGGGGGTGAGGGGTCTCTGAGGT
Source organism: Microtus ochrogaster (assembly GCF_000317375.1). NCBI lineage: Eukaryota > Metazoa > Chordata > Mammalia > Rodentia > Cricetidae > Microtus > Microtus ochrogaster. The sequence goes on from NC_022012.1 coordinate 3,003,619, forward strand.
TCAGGACCCCTGATTTGCTGACATTTGTCTAGGGGTGTCCTGGTGAAGTGCTGGCAGGTGTTTCTATCTACAGGGCTTGGAATGCCAGGAATTTCCTTTGAATGGTCTGCTCTTGGGTGAGGGTCGGATAATCTTGGATAATCTCGGCCTGTCAAGCATCGTCTCAGGGTAGACTATTGAGACTCCAGACTCCATTTAAACCTTGATGGCCAGAGTCCCAGGTGATAAAGGTTGGAGGAAGTAAAGAACTTCCTGTTGCCCGGACTTAGATTATCATGGCTGCTCTCACATTACCAAATAGCATTTTAGGGGTTTTGATCCAGTTTTTTTCCAGGATGCCCTTACAGGCATGTTTAGGCCCGTTGCTTAGCACACAGATTGTCCAATAGAAGGGAGATGGTTATGAATTTGAGACCAGCCTGAGCTACACAGTGAATTCCACAATAGCCTGTACTACAGAACAAGATTCTATCTCAAATCAATAACCAAAGTAGAAAAAAGAGTACAGACCTGTCCTCCAGAGAGTGTTGTCATGAAGTCCACCGCTCCTGAAGGGACTCATGTCTGTTATTTGTCTTAAAGAACATGTTCATGCTCATTGTAAGTGCACGATAAGAATGTGTTGTATTGAATGAGACACTGTCACTGGCAGCAAGTAGGAGGGCACAATGTTGACCAGTTTACTTCAGTAAAATGCATAGTTGTGGGAGGTTTCTAAACGGATATCCACTGCTCTGATACTAACAGCAAGTCACTGGCAGGCACCCTCCCTGAGCCTCCAGCTGTACCCTCCCTGAGCCTCCTGCTGCACCCTCCCTGAGCCTCCAGCTGCACCCTCCCTGAGCCTCCTGCTGCACCCTCCCTGAGCCTCCAGCTGCACC
>NC_022012.1:3004599-3018029 GCF_000317375.1 Microtus ochrogaster
GCTGCACCCTCCCTGAGCCTCCAGCTGCACCCTCCCTGAGCCTCCAGCTGCACCCTCCCTGAGCCTGTAGCTTTTCCTAAAGAAGTTTCTCTTGAAGTGGATGGCAAACACCTGGTTGGTCACTGCCAGCTGTTTCTCCTCTCTAAGCATGTGTCTTTATATAAATCAGAGGTGAACGTTCCAGCTCTGCTTTACAGGGTGGTTACGAGGTTTTGTTGAAATAAATGTGGAGCAAATGTGCACCTGCCCCTAGGAAGGGTCTTCAGTGCCCTAGTGAGCCGCTGTCAGCTCTTGCCTCTTCACATTTGGCTGAAGGTCTCCCACTGCATCGCAGGACACCTGGAGACTTTCAGATGTTGTTATGCACGGGAAGGTATGGGAGGGGATCTGGTTTATCCCACCACCTCCCAGTGGGTGTGCTAACAGCAAAAGAGTCCAAAGGGAGGAAGAGGAAAGGGGGAAAGGGACTGCAGATAAGGAGATTCTAAACAGATCTGCCACCAACTCAGCTTGTGGACCTGAACAAAGACTTGGATGCTGTTAACTGTGCTTTCTTCCCGAATAACTAACTCAGACTAGTTAAACAACAATCATGTGATTTCTTCTTCCCTACTGAAATGTAAATAGCCAAATGGCAGCAGCCCTTACTAGAATAAGGAAACTTACATCTCCCCATACGATCTATGATACCTAATAGTCTTACTTTGTGCTCCAGTGCTCGCTCGCTCTCTGTATGCATATGTGTATGTGTGTGTATGTATTTGTGTGCATATTTGTGTGTATATATATGTGTGTGTGCATGCATGTGTGTGAGAGAGACAGTGCAAGAGTGTATGTGTGTATATTTGTGTGTATGTGTGTGCATATTTGTGTGTATATATATGTGTGTGTGCATGCATGTGCGTGAGAGAGACAGTGCAAGAGTGTGTGTATGTGTGTGTATATTTCTGTGTATGTGTATATATATTTGTGTATATGTATATTTGTGTGTGTGCATGCATGTGTGTGAGAGAGACAGTGCAAGAGTGTGTGTATGTGTGTATATTTGTGTGTATGTGTGTGTATATTTGTGTGTATGTATATGTGTGTGCATGCATGTGTGTGTGAGAGACAGTGCAAGAGTGTGTGTGTATGTGTGTGTATGTGTGTGTATATTTGTGTGTATGTGTGTATATATTTGTGTGTATGTATATGTGTGTGTGTGCATGCATGTGCGTGTGAGAGACAGTGCAAGAGTGTGTGTGTATGTGTGTGTGTATAGGCTAGAAGTTGATAGTGGGAGTCTTTAATCATCTTCCTGCCTCTTCCTCCCTGGCACTGGAGTTAAAGATGCATTCAGTTTTTCACAAGGCCTAGGGATCAAACTCGGGCCCTCAAGTTTTTGAGGCAAGCTCTTCTCTAACTGAGCCTTTGGTGTGTTCACCAAAGACATGCTGATACTTCCAGCTCCTGTAAAAATTAGTTCAAGCTATAGAAAGTGGGTGGTGTGTATTGAGAATACACTGATCCTAAGGGTTCCTCTCTTTATCTTATGCAACAGCAGGCAGCGTTTCCATTTCCCTTGCTGGGAAACACTCACTTTATTCCATAACTCTACAACGATTCTGGCTTCAAAGAACTATTCAAATCTGCAACAACAGCAGGTAAAAGAGATGCATATTTTCAAATAAAAGATCCTTTACTCTCTATCTACCAGAATTATCTTAGGAAATTCTACCTTCATGACTCGAAGGGAAAAGAAGGCAACAGCCTAGAGGTCAAACTCAAGGAAATGCAGAAATTCTTTGGCCTGCCCATGACTGGAAAGCTGTCCCCCCGTACTGTGGAAATAATGCAGAAACCCAGGTGTGGCGTGCCAGATGTTGCAAAATACTCACTAATGCCAGGCAGTCCAAAATGGCAGTCCAGAAAAGTCACCTTCAGGTGAGGCTCACTTCGGCTCATTCTGATGGAGGCAACAAAACCTTTTCCCTGAGAACTCAAACTCTGTCTTTTTGTGTGCTGCCAGAATCATGTCCTATCCTTCAGACCTACCACAGCTCACGGTGGATCAAATGGTGGCAAAGGCTCTCAGAATGTGGAGTAAGCAGATCCCACTGAACTTCAGGAGGGTGAGGTGGGGGACTGCAGACATCATGATTGGCTTCGCAACGGGAGGTAAGGATGGCTCTGCAGGCTAAGTCTGTGTGCTGTTCTACCTTTTGCTATTTATGTCAGTGTTTTCTTTTCAAGATTTAAACCCTCCCAAGAGCACTATAGAGGGTTGTCATTGGTGAAACATGTTTAACGAATGAGAGGCCTTGGTTTCAGTTCTCAGCATCACACACACCACACACACACACACACACACACACACACACACACACACACACACACACGTACATTCACACTGTTTTAAGATCTTGACTCCAGTGAGCCTTCCACAGATGGTGGTCACCAGTACTGAGCAGTGGATCTAATAACAGACACCTGGACCAGATTCACAGCTCATTCTATGTGTGTGTGGAAATGGCTCTTGGTGCCAGGAGCTTAACTCACTGGACCGGCTTCTCTCTCCAACCTTCATAACCGTATGATCTGAAGAGATGCAGACGACCAGAGAAAACCTGAGCTGTTAACAGAAATCATGGCATTTTCTTGCAGATCACGGAGACAGCTTCCCATTTGATGGGCCCGGAAACACTCTAGGTCATGCCTTTGCGCCTGGGCCAGGCCTGGGAGGAGATGCCCACTTTGACGGGGATGAACAGTGGACGGACGGTGATGGTGCAGGTAGAGTGGGCTATGTCTCCTCTACTGCATATCCTTTCTAGAAAGCCCAGACCTACACCCAATCTTACTTTGATCATTGCTTTAATTATAACAATTAGAGATACCTTAAGTACCTCCTGTAGTGCGTGCTTTAAATGTTTTATCTCATTTAATATCTTCTTTTTTAATTTGTGTGTGTGATGTATGTGGAAACCCATAGTGGGAGAGAACTGACTGTCACAAATTGTCCTCTGGCCTCCATATGTGTGCTGTGGTGGCACACACACACATGCGCACACACAAACATTAAATAAAAATAAAGACATACGATAAGATAATAAAAAAGTTAACCAGAAGAGGACTTGGGCACTAACCTGGTCATAAACCTAAAGGGTAAGCCGGGCGGTGGTGGCGCACGCCTTTAATCCCAGCAGTCAGGAGGCAGAGGCAGGCGGATCTCTGGGAGTTCGAGGCCAGCCTAGTCTACAAGAGCTAGTTCCAGGACAGGAACCAAAAGCTACAGAGAAACCCTGCCTCAAAATTAAATAAATAAATAAACCTAAAGGGTAAACTGAGGGCAGCCAGAGCAGCTAACTACACTCTCCTGGCCAAAGCTATTGAGAGCTAATGGGCGAGAGCTGATGACAACAGTGAGTTAGCTCTCTCAGCATTGGGTACCACACAGAACAACTTCTAATGACAAAATTAAAACCAACAGTAATAATATGCAGTGGATTAATTAGTTCATCCTTGATAACCTGAGGTTATCAAGAACACAGTGCCCACACCTGAGGCTCCCAAGAACACATTTGTTCTGCCTTCTCCAGAAAAGCCTCAACACACAAAGATTTGAAGGGACTGCATCTTTGACCTTTTCCCAGTTCCCCCTTCTTGCCTTCTGGCAAAGTATACTATTCTTCCCTTGAATTCTGATTTCCTTATAAATTGCCATAGCCTTTCTTCTGCTCTCCCATTGGCTCCTTGTCTGGGAGGCTGGTTTAGGTTCCTAACCTTAGGTCACTTCTCCAAAGGACTCCTTCAGGTTCTCACTATTGTCCTGGTGTAAACGTGAAATGTCCCTGAGAGCTCCAGTATTTGAACACTTGCTGTCCAGTAGGTGGTGCTGTTCGGGAACATTCTAGGGAAGCACGCCACTGAAGGCAGGCTTTGATGGGGCACCCTCACCTTGTGCTTCTTCTCTGTCTGTCTTTTTCTCCTTCCCTCTCTGACCCTTTCTCCCTCTGTGTGTGTGTGTGTGTGTGTGTGTGTGTGTGTGTGTGTGTGTGTGTGTGTACACGCCCAAGCACACGCATGTGTGCATGTTTGTACTTCCTATGTGTAGATGAAATCGGACCTGTGGATTCCTTTTTCTGTCACCTGCGGTTTCTATCCCTGACTTTGTGGATTCTATCCTTCTGGACTCTTTCTTCCTTAAGTTGCTTTTGGGCACAGGAAGTCAGCAGTGCCAGTAGCTAAGGAATGCTGGGGTGGGGTGGCTCCTGCTTCCATTATGATGTGACAATTGCAGGCCTTTATACGGTTATTTTAATATTTACTATGTACACTTCTCTGGCTGCAGGCGTAAACTTCCTGTATGCTGCCACCCACGAATTCGGCCACTCTCTGGGTCTGAGTCACTCTTCTGTTCCTGGGTCTGTGATGTACCCTACCTATGAAAACGGCCACACAGAAGACTTCGGACTTACAGAAGACGACATTGAAGGCATTCAGAAGTTATATGGTAAGAGTTAATGGCTCTCGAGAAGAAAATGTCAGACTTGAAAGAAAGATGTCAAGACATGGGGACCTGGAGAGTCACAGCGGGACTTAGACCTGGAAACCTGTTGAGTAGGCCAGGGCGGTGGGAGGCTAGCCTGTCTGAGGCCCTCAGCACTTCAGACAGATACCAATAAACACCTTCCTAGGTGAAGCAACAGCCTTTCTACATCCCTGAAGAGGATGTTCTATGCTGTGCATGCTACCCATCAGACTAAGCTTCTAGCCACTCAGCCACCCCACCACAGCCCACATTTCATACTCTAAGCTTCAGAAGGAAGTCCACTATGGGACAGATAGGCACCATCCTTCTTTGTTCAGCTCAGATGCAGCAAGAAAGCCCCCATCCCAAGCATCATCCATAACTGCCCACTCCCAAGGAGTTGCCCTCCCTGGTTAACAGGACCCACGCTTCCCTGTTGTTATAAACATGTAGGGAAAGTGGTCACCCACAGACATAACAGCTATGGGAACCCCGACCATGAAATCTCTCAGTGTTTGTATCCCAGTTTCTCCTTCTTAGTTTTGAACAAATTCTAAAATCAACTTCATCGAAAGTAAAAGTCAGTCAGTTTTTGCTTGATGAAGCTCATTGGAAATAGAGTTTGGGAGACAGGTGAGGAGCATGGTAAAACTCCATGTTCCCAGAAAACTGTGAGAAGAGAACGTTCAAGGGGAAGTGACTTGTGCAGAGCATGTGGCTTCCATGGCCAAGTTAGGTCCCTGACTTCAGGTATGGTGACATGTTTCTGCATCTTCCCCTTCTTAAAGCTAGACAGACACGAGAATCTGGAATTACATACTCACCAAAGCCTACCTCACACATAAATGAAGATGAAAATATGCTGTGGAAAGATCTGGGCGGTGGTGGCGCACGCCTTTAATCCCAGCACTTGGGAGGCAGAGACAGGCGGATCTCTGTGAGTTAGAGACCAGCCTGGTCTACAAGAGCTAGTTCCAGGACAGGCTCCAAAACCACAGAGAAACCCTGTCTCGAAAAACCAAAAAAAAAAAAAAAGAAGAAGAAGAAGAAAAAAAAGAAAGATCTGAGTCTTTTAATGACTAAAAAAGAGGCCTGTACTCAGGGGAAATTGTTTCTACGGGAGGAGAAATGAATGCAAGCATTTGCCAAACTTGGGTTCACTGTGGGTCAACATTTCCCAAGATGTACTCCTAATGACAATAGTTGCAGAGGAGGCTATCACAGCAGCACGGTACCACCTGCTGTGTAGAGTCCTAAACAAGTTCTGTCTGTGTTGTTCTTACTGTCCTGCAACTGCTATGTAGACCAGGCTGGGCTTGAATATGCAGCAATCCCCCCTGTCTGCTTCCCTGTTGCTGGAATTAGAAGCCTGTGCCCCACACACCTCATCCAGCTGATACAGATGACTTTTTGGGTTTGTTTTGTTTTGTTGGATGCTTGGAATTGAACCTGGGACAATGCTGTTTTTGTACATAAGTATAGCTTTCCTATGTGATTTATGACATCTTAATGTTGGTATTTCCTTTCTTAACAGGAAAGAGGAATGATTCCTAGAAGATGTAGACACTTCAGAGAGACTGTCTGTACAATCATTGGGATGTCTGTTGCATTCCTCAATCAGAATGAGCAAACGCCCTTCCTGGACTCATGTGCTTCATTGTTTTCTAGTACTGGGGTGGGCTCTGCGCCTCTGAGGCTCATCTTTACTGGATGATTCTGACTAGTCTCAGGTGACATGCAGTTGATAGATATAAATAAATATGTGCACAAGTAATCCCATTGCTATTCCATGGAGAAATTACTCATGTTTGAGAGAACATTTTTAGTGACAAAGGAAGATGAATCAAAGACAAGGTCAGAATGAATCCAGCTATATTATTTGAGGTTCTTCTGGTACATCTTCTCCAAATGGAGCAGGTGGGCATGCCGCCTCTAGTTAGTCACTGGTATAGCCCCACGCTATAACACTTCCCTATCCTTTGGGCTCAAGCCATCTCTGAATCCTCTGTGAAGCCAAGTTCTTCCCACAGAACGCCTGAGCTCCCGAGGACTTCCGGCTTCACAGTTACAATCAGCTCTAAGTTCCTGTCCCAATGCCTGTCCCGATGCAGCTGTATCCTGGGTTCCCGCTCACTGCCCTCTACCAATCCAATGTCAGTATCGCCTTCTTTTTCAGCTACAACACATGAAAAGAACAGTGGTGATAGGGAAGCAGAGTGGAGACAGAAGCTTGTTGATTGCCACCCTAGCTCTAGACTCAGTGAAAGACTCGGTCGTAAGATGTAAGCTGAAGAGTGACAGTGGGGCCCCCGACATCCTCTGGTCTCTGTGAATGCACACCAATGCTTACACAACCACACTCACGGGGAGGGGTGGATAACCGTAATGTGGATACCTACTGCCCTGGAACCATGCACTTAACCAAATCAGCCGTTTCTCCCTGAGTTCTGCCTGCAACTGTCTACTTCTCTCCAGGCCTGGCCTTCAGACCCTTGTAAAGCCAGGCTTCCACTGAAATGCAGTTTCCTGCGTCCTGTGTTTCATTTCATGCCCCCCACTCATTAACAAGCTTCTCTGGGAGGCAATCTCTGGGGCATCAGGACACAGCCTCCAACGGCTTGGCCCTTCCCTCTTTCCTCATCCTCATGAGTGTAGAGTTCTCCCTGCAAATCAAAAATATATTGTTTTGTTGATGTAGCTTATGCCCCATCATACACTCTAAAGAGGTGCATCCTTCGTCTTTTCCATTTCACTTAGAGACGTCTTTCAATGCTCTAAAACTGGGAAATACCAGCATAGCCACTAGAGATGCATCAGAGCAGTGAAGCCATAATCCACACTACAGTGTGCACAGACCAGAGATCAAAGACACTTCAACAGAACAAAAGACATCTGTAATGGCAAACGGGAAGTTGTAAGTTCGTGAACTCAAGCTCCTGATTCTGTAGACAACAAAGCAACCCATAAGGTTCACCATAAGCAAATGCAGTCATGCACCAAGCACCTTTTGCTGGGTTAATACTTACATTCTGTGTTGAGCAAAAGAATGTCGTATCTCTCTTGCTGCTGGCATGGCTTTCCCTTCCTTATCCAGTCTTCCCTATATGCCCGAATGCCAGGATGCTAAGTTATCCCAGCTGGGAAGGGGATGCAGGACTGGAGTGATCTATACGATGCTGCAGGGATGAAACCTGGCTCTGGGGCTCTGAAGACACCACTTCCTGACACATCAGCCAGGATGGTGTCCATGTCCTGACCTCCCCATCGTGTAGGTGAGGGCTTCTCTTCAAAGTTTTCATGCCTGGCTCATGCCCTCCAAACAGTTGGTCTCTTGCTCTTATCTTTGGTTTAAAGTCTCCTGCACAGTGATTGGACTGGGTCTCCTGGGGCTTGTAGCATGTCTTATCCCTTGTATCAGTCTTAACAATGAAGCCCCCTTGACTGAGCATAGAAGATCCTTCTTCAATGAAATGGCATAAAGATCATTTGTAAATAGAATATTCCTTAGTAAATAAAGACCTGGGCTCTGTTTTAATTGCAATTAAATGCTGGAGATGGGAAAGCATAGCCCCCTCCAAGTGCGGCTCCTGAGAAGTGGGAAGCAATTTCCTGCAGGCAATCCAGTAGCAGCTAAAGGAGCATGTTACTTGAGGGCCATGGAGAAAACACATACATGCCCCGAGGGCATGTACTTCTATGGCATCTGCACACACATTTGGCAATGTTACAGGTAATTCGGGTTATAGCAATTCTGGTGCACTTGTTCTTCATGTTCTTTTTCTCCTTCCACACCAGTGGCTTCTGAAAATACAGATGTGCTGTATGATAATATGAGTCTTCCTGATCTGATAGAGCGGGCAGGCATTGAAGCTGTAAAGAAGGTCATGGGGGAAAAACCTGACTAATGAAAGAATTGGGGAAATTTGGGGAAAATGCAGAAATTGTTATTTACCTGGTTATAAAACTTGGCAAAAGAACTATACTACAACAGAAAGGAACTTGGCTATGAAGAATAAAGTTTCTGAGGAACCTAGGGCTTTTAGGGCTGACTGCCTATGGCCTTATAAATCAAAATTGAAATTGTGAGGATGAACAATAGGAAAGGTACGACAATGGAGTAAAACCCACTCCATTACTATGCTTCTGTAATTGTAAGTAGTTAGCCTCTGAGGTGAAAGCCTCAGAAGTTGTTTTATGATTAACTCAGCTAAGAATTAAGAATGTAGTGGCTGGCACGGGGCTTGGGAACTGAGGATGTCATGATAAATGATGGTGCTCTGATTTCAGGAATCTTTATATCTCCTGTGAACTGCTCTGCCCAAGTAATGATTAACCTGTGGCAAGGAGAAAGAATCATTTTCCTTGTGTAAAATTTACAATACAAGACCGAGGTCTGCAGCTCGGGGTAGAAGAAGAAGCTGCCCTGTAGCTGATAGCCTGTCAGCGTGCATCAGAACCCTGTGTTCAGGTACTCACTTCAACTTCCTGACATCCCAGATGCGAGACCCTCTTCTCTGCTGAGGCTGGTCCCCAGCAATGAAAGGCACATCAAGTGATAGCTTCCACCTTAACTCTAAATGCATAGCTGAGTACTACTAGGCATATATACACTGTTAATTAAAAAATATTTTTGAGACAGAATTTCTGCATCTTGGGCTAGCCTAGAACTCTCCATGTAGCCAAGAATGACTTTTAATTTCTGCTCCTCCTGTGCCCACCTTCCCAGTGATATACAGGTGTGTGCCACCAAACCTGATCATATAAAGCTGATGCTAGAACCGGGGGGCTTTTGTAAGCTAGGCAAACATCCTGCTAACTGAACCACATCCCCAGCAGAAACAAGCTTTTCAGCCTCAGCACTCTGGGAATTTCCCTAAAGGTTTAAATATCTTTATTTCAGGTGTATGAGTGTCTTGTCTGCAGGAATGTAAGTGCACGCAGTGTCTGCAGAGGTAGAAGAGGACATCAGATCCCAATAAACTGAAGTGAAGTTGTTAACAGCTATGAGCCACCACGTGGGTGCTAAGAACTGAACCCCAGTCTTCTGTGAGAGCAGCAGCTTAACCTCTGAGCCATCTCTCCAGCCCCTGTGTGGGCATCTTTGATTGTGTGCTGTGGTTTGTTTGGCAGTAATCTCTGGCCTCTCATGCATGCCCCTAGAGCACCCTGAGCTGTGGCTGCAGAAAGGCTCTGACACTGCCCAGGGTCTCCTAAAGGGAGAAGTAGCCCCCTATTTAAGAACCACTGATTCTTAAATCACTAAAAGAAGCCATCAAAAACCACTAAAGAAAACTGATTCTTATTGCCTTACATGTTGAGTCCCTTGCACCTTTCCACTCAGAGCTGCGCGGGCTACTTTTATAACTTGACACAGGCTAGAGTCATCTGAAAAAAATGGAATCTCAATTGAGAAAATACCTCCTTAAAATTGGGCTGCAGGCCAGTCTGTAGGCATTTTCTTCATCAGTGATTGATGGGGAGGGCCCAGCCCATTGTTAGCAGGGCCATCCTGGGCTGGTGGTCCTGGGTTCCTTAAGAAAAAGGCCGAGCAAGCCGTGATGATCAAGCCAGTAAGCAGCACTTCTCCATGGCCTCTGCCTCAGCTCCTGCCTCCAGGTTCCTGCCGTTTGAGCTCCTGTCCCAACACCTTTCAGTGATGGACAGAAATGTTGACGCATAAGCCCAATAAACCTTTTCCTCTCCAGGTTGCTTTGGCCGTGATGCTTCATCATAACAATAGTGACCCTAAGACAAGGTCCTTACAAGTCTCTAATCCTATACCATCCCATGGGAATGGAAAACCAGTATACAATTAATGTAAAATTGGCCATTTTTGAAAGTCACTTGAAAAATATATCACATTTTATGGAATAAAATAACTTCTATTCCAATGCGAAGATACTATGTTTGTATTAATTTCACAAGACTTGTTTTTGTAACTGTGTGCGTGCATCTGTGCATGCGTGTGTGTGCGCACGCGCACGTGCATGTGTGTGCATGTGTTTTCCTCTTTCGTCTTCTCATCCTCTGCTGCTGCCACTATTTTTCCAAGTCAGTAAACTGCAATTTAAGAGGAGTTCTGAGAAACTGGTACTATAAAGCATACCCCAAAGCACATGTTTCTGGAACACTGGGAAAGCAGTAGGATCACTTGACCCATGGAAGGGTGGAAAAAGAGAAAAAGAGAAAGAAGAGGAAGCTGGGAGCTGAGAAGATAAAAGCTCTAAGCACATACTTTGATCCCCCCTTCAGACATTTCATCTTCATAGTATGAGGGAAGAAACTAGAAAGGGAAAAGGCCTGTAATAGACAGGGTATCAAAGGAATTTTTGGAAGACCTAAGACAGCCAGTGACTGAAGTTCATCAGCCGAGGCTGGAGCACGAAGGTAGAGTGGCTGCTAAAATGTGCAAGTTTACAGAAGCTTTGTGATCCAGGTGAGGCTTCAGGGCAGATGGAAACACTGAAAGCGGGGACTGGATTCTAAGTCTCTGACCACAACTGACCTCAACTCCTATCTCCAGGAATAGAGTCAAGTATCCACCATCATGCCTGATAGTCTCAGTCCAGCCCCTAAAACACACATAGTAGGGGAGAGAAGAAACTCATGCAAGATTCCTGCTCACAATCACCAGCAACTCCAGGGGACCTGATGCCCTCTCTGGTCTCCACAGGAACTGCACTCATGTACACATATCCCAACACAGAGACACACACATGAGGTAATTACAGATAAACTGCATCTTTTTAAGAAGGAGAAAAACAGGAGATGCCTTGTAGCTGCCAAAGGAGAAAGATGCAAGCTAGAACCTTACCCAGTAAGTCACAGCCTTGTGTCAATACGCAGATTAATAACAATGGGTTAATTCAAGATGTAAGAGCTAGCTGGAAATATGCCTAGTCGTTGGCTGAACAGTGTTGTAATCAATACAGTTTCTGGGTGATTATTTGGGTCTGAGTGCCTGGGAAACTAAGGAGCAGCCTCTGCATACAAAATGGCACCCAACATGGCACTGACTACATTCACAAAAAAACTAAGAGAGCTTGAGAAGGAATTCTAGACACAAAAAAACAAAGTTAAGCACAGCTTCTTGGTAGCCACATTTTTTCAGATAGATTCTATTTGCTGGCAGCAAGCAGAGGCACAGATCCTTTAACAGAAGTCTTCCTGACTCGGTGTTAGTGGCAAAAAATATTGCATAGTTTCTTTAACATCCAACTTCCTGGTTTGTACTGGCAGAACAAACTCTGGCTCTTTCCAGAGGTCCTGAACTTAAATGGGGTCTGTGAACAGCGAGTTACAAATTGCTTAGTGGTGACATAGACCTGCTGTGTCCCTAAAGCTGGGGTAGTGTGCATGGCTCACAGGGACAGTGAATATATCTCTGTTGGACTGGCCAGAACAAGCATGCAGGGCTGCAGAGTTGGTCCTAACCACACCCACTTAGCATTTAAAAAAAAAGGACTCCTGGTCAGAAAATGATTACAGATATGCAATAAAGACAAAATCAGATGAAAAAGATCTCTGAATGGGTCATAGTGTTGGATAAATTATGTAGGCTTAGGTGAGAGAAGAAAAAGAGTATAGACAGTTATAAAAAATAAAGTCTTTAAAGAAACAGTAAATGTAATATAAAAGCACAGAATGACATAGATTAAAGGAGTAAAGAGAGTTAAATAGAAGCCACATAAAGATGGGCTATACACTGAGAGACTGGATTATATATATTATCATGATTTCTTTGAATTTTTTGACTACAGAGAGACATTTGATCCTAGGGGCTGCTAAGCTAAACTAACATATAAACCTTAAAGATATCTTGACTTCAAAATTTGGGTCTAAGGATATGTTGTTTTGGAAAAGAGGTTCTGCTTCTGTTTCCACAGAAGATGAGAACCTGTGGATTCCTTTCAGGCTAATATGGTTTGATGGAACAAGATCCCCCAAAAGGTCCCCATGAATCCCTAGAAATACTTCACCCAACAAACAATAAGGAGCAGTTTGGAGAGAACCATGCCTAAATTTCCAATATAACTATTTATAAATGTTTATTTTCATTTAAAGGGGATTGATTAATGGTCATAGTCAATTTCCTTTTATAAAGGGGGGAGATATGATATAGAGACAAATACTTTGCATCGGCATGAATTTTGGTCTGTTGATACAAATTTAAGGTTGCTTTTGTTACACTGTGTATATGTATTTCTGCTTTTGCTTAAGGTGTTATATTTGTACAGCTCATTTTAAAATGTAATGTATAATTAAGGAATACAGATTAATAGATAGAAATCTATAATAATCAAACTTTTAATTACATTAGTTAGGTTTTCTAGATATATAAAGATATATTTCAGTTAGGGAGATAATCTTCAACACTCCAAAGACCTACAGAATATGGCATTTAAAATGTTTTAAGAATTTAGGGGTGCTCTACTGGACCCCGCCTTGCCTGCAACGTTCTTCCTTTTGTCCCCAGCTCATTGGGCTACCAGCCGTCCCAGTTTAGGTGCTGAGGAGCTCCATCTGGACTGGAATGGTTCATGCTTCTACACTGAGGAGATACACCCAGAGAGTCAGTCACAGCAAAGTCTGGACCAAGACACCAGGCCTCTCCTGGCTCCATTTAAAGGAAGAGATGGGAAGGCGCCAATGCAAGAATTCCTCCAACAACCTGAAAGGCAACATGACACCACCAGAATCCAGGGATCCCGAAATAAGAAGAATTGTACACCCTACCCCAGAAGAATTAGAAGAAAGCGACTCAACAGTGAATTATATGAAAATAATAGAGGACCTTAAACAGGAGGTGAAAAACTGCCATAAACAATTAGAGATTACAAAGAAAAAGGTAGAAAAAAATGAATAAATTGCTCAAAGATACCCAAGAAAACCAAGAGAAACAAGAAAAAGCAATCAAACA
>NC_022012.1:3022962-3028480 GCF_000317375.1 Microtus ochrogaster
GGTGGGAGGGGGAGAAGGGTGGGAGGAGGGGGAGGGAAATGGGAGGCTGGGAGGAGGCAGAAATTTTTTTTCAATAAAAAAAGAAAAAAATTAAAACCTTCCTTTTTATTTAGACAAAAAAAGGAGATGATGTGGGATTTCCCTCTGTATGCTGTGAATATGTTTTAATTAATTACCATTAATTTTTTAAAAAACTGTTTCAGCCAATAGCTTAGCAGAGAAAAGCCAGGTGGGAAATTCGAACAGAAATTTATAGAGAAAGTAGGCAGAGTCAGAGAGACACCATGTAGCAGTCAAAGGAGAAAGATGCCAGTCAGAACCTTACCTGGTAAGTCACAGCCTCGTGGCAATATACATATTAATAACAATGGGTTAATTCAAGATATAAGAGCTAGCTAGAAATATGCCTGAGTCATTGGCCAGTGTTGTAAATTGAGAGAGAGAGAGAGAGAATTCTTTCTTCAGTAGATGGCATCTTAACTCACTCAGGTATGCTGATCAGAACACTAGACATAGCACAGACAAGAATGAACTTGACACAGTGAACTCAAATTGTTTTAAATGTAAGTCTTCCAGAAAAGTCAATTGCCTGCCAGTTTTTTTAAGGGCAAATATAAATATTTTGGGATCACTGACCCTTTCTTCTCACATCTTTCTTCTCTAAGAAGTACCCTTGACCTTCAGCAGATCTTGTCCTACTTCTTGCTGTAGTCACTTGGAAAAGCTACAGACACCTGCCCCAGACATAGGCCGCCAGGCACCTTCTTCAGAATACAAACTTTCACTCATATTTTCAGTATGTATTGTTTTTCATGCTCCAGGCACTGTTTTAATCTTGAGGGTGTGATCCCAAACCAAGAATCTCATGTGCTCATGGACCAGCAAAACTCACCACAGTGAAGTAACAGCCCTAGAGAGAAGAAATGGACTGAATCCCTACACATCACTTCAGTGGGTATGGGAATGGGAACTCAGAGCTGATGATTTTTTTAATGTTTGTTTTGTTTTGTTTTTTGGTACTGAGGTGTGGCTGCTGAGGACTCCAGAAGTACTGTGGGACTTTCTCTCCCCAAAGTCATCTTGCTCAGTCCCATTTGGGCTTCCTAAGAGATGATGTTTCTGTCCAATAATTCCCTTTTGGCTACTCTAGGACAGGACTTCTGTAAAAGAAAAGGCCATATTGGGCAGGGTTGTCTGGAGCAACAGAACCAGTAAAGGCGGGTAGGTAGTTCAACAGTGGCCATCTTCACACTTGGGGACCTCTCAAGCTGGTTGCCTCCGCTGTCCCAGTCTAATGCTGGAGGCTTGCTGGATTCCTGGAGAGTCATTGTGTGAAGTCTAAGTTGGACGGCGGAAGAAACTGGAGTGTGTAGTCAGAGGTAGCAGTGTCTGAAGAGATGGACACACTCACTCAGGGAGCGGATGTGAGGGTGGGTAGGCACAGTCAGCTCCTCCCTTGGAACTCATTGTATGTGAGCTGCCTGTTGGACGATAACGCCACCTTGAGAGTGGGTCTTCTCACTCAGAGCTCTTTAGAAATGGCCATAGGTGTGTCTCTTAGGTGATCACTTGAGATTTCTCACTGACATCTTCATCTCCTCATTAGCTTCATTTACCATCCTTGTCTATCAAGACATCAAAAATACAGAACAAGAGCCAGACCAAGTGAGTGACATAAGGAGTCCATTGCTCTCTGTGCGCAGTGTGACGCTAGCCACAGCTGCCCTTGTGGTGCTGTTCCTAATGCAAAATAACAGATGGAACAGAAAGAAAACAAAACGGCCTCAACTTCTGTTTGAAAACTGCTCGTGCTCTTCTCTCCAAGGCAGACCTGGAATTCCCCAGTTTTCTCTTTGATTTGGATCACCCTTTTTTGTTTTACTTTATTACTTGTTTTATGTTATTATTTGAGACAAGGTCTTGTTTTGTATTCCAGACTAACCTCAAACTCATTAGATATCCCATGCTGACTTCAAATTCATAATCCTCCTGCCTCCATGCTGAAGTTTCAGGTTTGCACCATCATGCCTTGTTTCACCTTTCCCCAGTGCTAGGGGTTGAAGCCGGGGCCTCAAGCTTATTAGCTTCATTACCACCAAGCTATAGCCCCAGTACCCATCCTTTGTTATAATTCCTTCATTTTATAAATGATCCTTCCACTTCCAAAATTTGGTGATCAATAATTAATCATAAAATGTTGTCCAGCAGGTATAAGAGCCTGCCACCAAGTCCTGCAACCTAAATGTGACCCCTAGAGACTTTTTGGTGGAAGGAGAGAACTGACTGAAAGTTGTTCTTTGACCGCCAAAGGTATAGCATGGCGCGCACACACACACACACACACACACACACACACACACTCTGTAATGCAAATTTTGGAGAGATTTGGGGACAAACACCTCAAAAAAGAGAAAAACAGAGTGAGCAGAGAAAGTTCTAGGGATCAAACTCAGACTGTCAGGCTTGACAGCAAAAGTCTTCAGACCATCTTGCCAGCCCTCCCCTAAATCTCTGGCATGTCTAATTCTATCTTTGTGTCCATGTTAGAAGACAAGAGTTGACAACAGAAGTGTCTAGTTTCTATTATTGTATCAAAACAACCCTCACAAGTAGCTCCTACAAACAACCATGCATTATGTCCCAGGATTCTGAGGCTTGGGAGCTCAGGCCATGGGTGGTCCTGCTCTTCAGTAAGGCAGATGGCTTGGTTTGGAAGAATGTGAGCCTCACTCACAGATCTGCTGTGCCAGTGAGGAGACCACAAAGCTGGGCTCAGTGGGGACAGTCAACCTTAGTATCTCTGACGTGCAAGCATCTTTAAAGAAATGGCAGATCTCTGTGAGTTCCAGGACAGGCTCCAAAGCTACAGAGAAACCCTGTGTTGAAAAAACAAACAAAAATCTATGTATTTATTTTATCTGTATGAATGCCTGGCCTGCAAGTACGTTTATATACCACATGTGTTCCTGGTGTCCATGGAAGTAGAGGGCATCAGATCACATAGAGACAGTTGTGCAGCAGCATGTGAGTGCTAGGGATTGCACCTAGATTCTCTACAAGAGCAACTGGCGCTCTAACAGTAAACCAACTCTCCAGCCCCAGCATCCAGGACTTTAATTTTTGGACATGTCTTCAACTTCATACACCACCACTCCTGCCATACTCTGATGCTGGAAGCAACAAGGGACATGGCCAGAATTAAACCGTGGTGGGAGAAAGCAAGCTCTATGGGAGCAGGAGTGAATCCAGACCAGGGACATTAGCGGACCAGGACTGAGCCAGCAACCTGGGCGAGAGCAGACTGGAGACAGCGAACTCCACAGAAACAGGTACAGGGGAGCAACTGCTGAGCAAGTGAGCCAGAGCCAGAGACATCAGCAAATCCCTTAAAGAAAACCAAGAAAAAAAAAACATATAAAAGAAATGATTCACGACTTAAAAACTGAAAGAGAAAATAAAGAAAACACAAACAGAGGGAATTATAGAAACAGAAATCATGATAAAATGATCAGGAACCACAAACACAAGCATGAACAGCAGAATACAAAAGATGGAAGAGAGAATCTCAAGCGCTGAAGATACAATAGAGGAAACAGACTCATCAGTCAAAGAAAACATTAAATATAACAAAAGCTTAACCCAAAATATCCATGAAATATGGGATACCATGAAAAGGCCAAACCTAAGGATAAAAGGTGTAGAAGCAGGAGAAGTTCAACTCAAAAGCACAGAAGATAGATTTAACAAAATCACTGAAAAAAAAAAACATTCCCAACGTAAAGAAAGATATGCCTATGAAGATACAAGAAGCTTACAGAACACCAAACAGACAATAATAAAAACACTAAACATACACCGTAAAGAAAGAATTCTAAGAGCTGCAAAGAAAAAAGGCCAAGTAACATATAAAGGCAGATCTATCAGAATTATACCTGAATTTTCACTGGAGACAATGAAAGCCATAAGGTCATGGTCAAGCATTATGCAGACATTAAGAGACCATGGATGCTAACCCAGACTACTATACCCAGTAAAACTTTCAATTACCATAGAAGAACAAAACACGATATTCCTTGACAAAACCAGATTTAACCAAAACCTAGCCACAATTCCAGCCCTACACAAAATACTAGAAGGAAAACTCCAACCCAAGGAAACACAGACAATTGATGGTTTCACAGCATTAAATCCCAAAGAAGGAGAAAATGCACAAATTAACATCACCAACAATGACAACTAAATAAACAGGAGATAGCAATCACTGGCCATTAATATCCCTTAATATAAATGGACTCAACTCACCTATAAAAAGACACAGGCTAACAGATTGGAATACAAAAACAGAATCCATCCTTCTTCTGCATACAAGAAACACATCTCAGCCTCAAAGACAGACATTGTCTTGGAGTAAAGGTTGGGGAAAAATATTCCAATCAAATGAACCTAAGAAACAAGTGGGTGTAGCTATCCTAATATCTAACAACAGAGACTTCAAACTAAAATCAATCAAAAGAGACAAAGAAGGACATTTCATGTTAGTCACAGGAAATATCCATCAAGAAGAAATCTCAATACTGAACATCTATGCCCCAAATACAAGGGCATCCTCATCTGTAAAAGACACACTTCTAAAGCTTAAATCATGCATTAAACCCCACACACTAATAGTGGGAGAGACTGCAACACTCCTCTCTCACCACTGGACAGGTCAACCAGACAAAAAATGAACAGAGAAATAAGAGAACTAATAGATGTTATGACTCAAAAGGACTTAATAGACATCTATAGAATATTCCATCCAAACAGAAAAGAAAATACCTTCTTCTCAGCACCTCATGTGGGAATGCAACCCCTTTGGATGTCAATATGGCAATTTCTCAGAAAATTAAGAAACAACCTTCCTCAAGACCCAGTAACACAACTTTTGGGTATATTTTTCAAAGGATGCTCAATCATGCCACAAGGACATGTGTTCAACTATGTTCACAGCAACATTGTTTGTCATAGCCAGAACCTGGAAACAACCTAAATGCCCCTTGACCAAAGAATGGATAAGGAAAATGTGGTACATTTACACAATGGAGTACTACACAGCAGAAAAAATAATGACATCTTGAAATTTGCAAACAAATGGATGAAGCTAGAACACATCATTTTCAGTGCGGTAAACCAGACCCAGAAAGACAATTATTACATGTACTCACTCATAAGTAGTTTTTAAACATAAAGCAAAGAAAATCAGCCTACAAATCACAATCCTAGAGAACTTAGACAACAATGAGGACCCTAAGAAAGACATACATGGATCTAATCTACATGGGAAGTAGAAAAAGACAAGATCTCCTGAATAAATTGAGAGCATGGGGACCTTGGGAGAGGGTTGAAGGGGATGGGAGAGGTAGGGAGGGGAGCAGAGAAAAATGTAGAGCTCAGTAAAAATCAAGAAGAAGAAGGCTGGGCGGTGGTGGTGCACGCCTTTAATCCCAGCATTCGGGAGGCAGAGGCAGGCGGATCTCTG
>NC_022012.1:3028583-3031146 GCF_000317375.1 Microtus ochrogaster
GAGGAGGAGGAGGAGGAAGGAGGAGGAGGAAGAGGAGGAGGAGAAGGAAGAAGAGGAGGAGGAAGAGGAGGAGGAGGAGGACGAGAGGAGGAGGACGAGAGGAGGAAGAGGAGGAGGAGAAGGAGGACGAAAGGAGGAGGAGGAGAAGAAGGAGGAGGAAGAGGAGGAGGAGGAGGAAGAGGAAGAAGAGGAGGAGGACGAGGAGAAGGAAGAGGAGGAGGAGGAGGACGAGAGGAGGAGGAGGACGAGAGGAGGAAGAGGAGGAGGAGGACGAGGAGGACGAGGAGGAGGACGAGAGAAGGAGGACGAGAGGAGGAAGAGGAGGAGGACGAGGAGGAGGAGGAGGAGGACGAGGAGGACGAGGAGGAGGAGAAGAAGAAGAGGAAGAGGAAGAGGAAGAGGAAGAGGAGGAAGAAGAAGAGGAGGAAGATTTAAAATAAAAGAATTAAGCCAAGATGGTCCACACCCAGTTTGAAGAGGGAAAGCCCAAGGAATTGACAGTGGTGGATGCTCAGAATAGCCACACGGGGTCACCCTTCCACTTATGAAAACACTTGCCCTTTACATCAGAGGCATCCTCTAAACCAAGAGATTGATTCTAGCCCAAAGCATACCGGCAACAACAATGCTGCCTGGCAGGCCCCACCTAGGACATCATTCGTCATCGTGGCCCAGCCGTCAATGCCAGAAAAGGACAAGCAAGCATCTGGTGGTGATGTGAACGTCCCGATACGTCCCTAGACCATAACCCTCATGAAGAGAGGTAGCACGGTTTTGTTGGTGGTGCATTTTTACAAGAGCAGAAGGCTGTCATGAGACATGACCCTTGGCCACAGATTCGCTCATCATTCGGAGTGTATGAAACAGCATCTCTTCCTGGTGCTGGCAAGCATAGGAGGAAGGAAAATGGCGCCCTGGTCTGACCTCCATCAAAGGGTCAGCTGGTGCCTTCTGAAACTTCCGTTAGTGAGGAAGAGACACGGAGTTATGGGCTGGGGTTGTGTAGGACTGTTCTCCCAGCCAAACTTCCACTATTGTCAGCGGTTCAGGTGTGCCTCCTCTAAAGCAACCATCACAGCCGGTTTGACTGTTAACAATTCCCTTCTAGGAGGAGGAGACAAAAGGGATCGTGGGACCCTTGCCTCAGCATCCAGCCACCTGTCCCAACCAGCTGCGTGCAGTTCTGCTCTGATTGCTCAGGGTCTCAGGGA
The DNA here is from genome assembly GCF_000317375.1 of Microtus ochrogaster. Classification (NCBI taxonomy): domain Eukaryota; kingdom Metazoa; phylum Chordata; class Mammalia; order Rodentia; family Cricetidae; genus Microtus; species Microtus ochrogaster. The sequence goes on from NC_022012.1 coordinate 3,029,795, forward strand.
AGAGCTAATGTATACAGGAGAGGAAGCACTAGAAGCGGGCACTATGTCAACGTCCATGTGGGGCATCATCCATGCTGCGTGCAGACCTTCCGCCAGAGTTGCCCTCCTGCCTGTACTCTGCTTGTTGCTCAGTAAGTTTCCCCAAGGGGAACGTGGCGGAATCCCACTTAGCTTGCTGGCCCTCAGGAGGAGAGGTAGACATTTTAGCAAAAGCTGGGAATGTAGCTTGATGGTAAAGTATCTGTCTATAGTAGGAGGCCATGGTTTGATTCCCAGCACAAAAAATGTTAATAAATTATTAGCGAATATGTTAAGTGCTAAAGGAACAGCTCAGCTAGGCATGCAGTTTGGTAACAGATTGCCTGGCATACTCACCTTGCCAAGCTCATTCCTCACACCAGAGAATAATGGTCTTGCTTGTTTGAGACAAGACCATGCTGTACAGCCTTGGCTGGCCTTGAACTGACTCTGTAGATCAGGTTACTCTCAGACTCACAAAGATCCGAGTACCTCTGCCTCCCAAGTGCTGGATTAAAGGTGCACGCCACCATACCTGGTTTACAATAGTCTTTCAAATCTGTTGTCCTTTGCCGAGTTATCTTCACAAAGATTCGTCAGTTTATACTTGGTGAAGAAGGACATTTCACCATCCCAGGCATTGATGGTGGTGAGGGCCAAGTTTGGGGTGTGGTGTGTTTCTGCTGGGTACTGAAGCAATGTCTCAGTAGAACAGGCTGGCCTCAAACTCATTATGAAATCATGGCCCTCTTTCTCCCATAGCAGGTTACTGGTAATTGCATGCACCTGGTTTAGGAGGCGCTGGAGATGGGACCCAGGTTGCCATGCTAGACAAACATTCCACCATGGAGATGGGACCCAGGTTCCGTACGTGCTAGACAAACATTCCACCATGGAGATGGGACCCGGGTTCCATTGTGCTAGACAAACATTCCACCAACTGAGCTACATCCCCTATTCTCCCAGTTTCAATTTCCTGATTGCAAGACAAAGTAACAGATTCTGGCCTAATGAAGAAGTGAAATTTCTTAGAAAATGGCCAGAGAATTCACAGAATCACAGAGAAGACAAGCAGGCTCAGAATACAAGGTCCCAGGGGGACCTGGTGACAGAGCCACAGCTGGGCTGCAGTGCAGAGAGCCAGCTTGTAGTTCTGCGTGGGTGACAGCTGCCCTGGGGGGAATTCTGCTGAACTAGCCCCACATACCACATGTGTATCGGCGTAAACAAATGCAGACAGATTGTAAATATATATATATATATCTTTAATAGACTTACAGAACCACCGTTCCTGCGGAGACCAGGAAAGCAGAAGCAGCGGCTGGGAGCACGCT
>NC_022012.1:3037615-3053138 GCF_000317375.1 Microtus ochrogaster
GAGTGCTGGGATTAAAGGCGTGCACCACCACTGCCTGGCTGGCCTCGAACTCACAGAGATCCGCCTGCCTCTGCTTCCCAAGTGCTGGGATTAAAGGCATGCACCACCACCACCTGGCCAGCCTAGAGCTCACAGAGATCTGCCTGCCTCTGCCTCCCAAGTGCTGGTATCAAAGGCGTGCGTCACCACTGCCCGGCCAAGTCACTTTGTATCAGACCAAATCTGCCACTGTGGCGGTTTTTGTTGCAAAACCGCAGGTACTTGAGCTTCTGCTAATTCAGGCAGTGGGGTTCTGCTGCAAACTTAGCTAAGGCAGGCAGAATGGGCCTGTGTGGCTGAGTGTGTCTCGGACTCGGCACTGGGACCTGAGTCACGAACTAAAAAACAGCACCCGGGAGAGTGCTGTGTTAGCTAGCGGGCTACCCGTTTGAGTCGGGGGCAAAATAGCCCCATGTTGGGCACCAAAATATATCGGCATAAACAAATGCAGACAGATTGTAAAAATATACATATATATCTTTAATAGACTTACAGAACCACCATTCCCACGGAGACCAGGAAAGCAGAAGCAGCGGTTGGGAGCACACTCGCCAAATTTATAGGCAAACATTAGCCCGAGGCGAACACGCCCCCTAAGGGGCGGGACTTATCCCTACACACATGCTACACCTCGGCCCAGGAGCACATGCCTCGTAACCCTGACAACCCGAGTCCCAGCCCTGGAGCCCACATAAGTATGGACTAGTGGTGCATGTCTGTAATCCCAACCCTTCTATGGCAAGACTAGAGGGTAAATGGGAAGAATGTTAGTCAAGTATAAAAAGGCGACCTCTGACCTCCACGTGCACATTCACTCCCACACATACATAACACACACGATACAATAAACACACACAAAATAAATAATAAATGATTTTTTAAAAGAGATCACATTTATTTCCTCCTTATCCTCTGGAGACAGCCGAGGCTGTACATAGCACTAAACCCTAACATACACTGTGTTTTTACACACACACACTCAGAGACATGTTCATATACATCATTAAAAATAAATAATCTCTTTCAAAATAACAGTAAGTTTTAGGGTAGAATGACTGTAACAATACTGTGTAATAAAAATCATTTAATGTAAACATTCTTTCTTTCCATATTTTTTCATTTAATATTTTTAGAACACATTTATCCACAAGAGTGTAAAACCACTGAGAGTAGGCTTTGTCCGTCATCTTCCCTTTCAGAGGGTCAGGAGCATGAGGCCCCTCTCCTGCATCCACAGAGGAAGGCAAGGCACTGTCTTCTACCAAACTCACTCATTCAGACCTTCCCAGTTCTGTAATTAGAGCTGCCTTGGCTTTGGAGGGAGGTCCAGACAGGAAACTCAGCAAGCAGAGGTGCTTACCACCTAGCCTGACCACCTACGTTCAGTCCCTGGAGCCGACATGGTGGAGAAGGAGAAAGCCAACTTTCAAAAATTGTTCTCCGACCTCTGCACATGTGCCACGGTGTGTAGCACACGTACACAACACATTTTAAGTAGGTATTAATTAAGGGAGAATGGTTTTTGGTTCTAGCTTTGTTATATTTGCTGGTTTGTTTGTTTCATTTATATGTATTTTACATGCATGCCACATGTACACAGGTGCCACGGAGGTCAGAAAGGGCATCAGGTCCCACAGGAGCCACAGTGGTTGTGAGACACTGGATGGCTACACTGGGAACAGAATAAGTTCTACTTCCTCGATGGTGAAGGAAACTTATCCATTGCTACCTTTCAGCTTTCTCGCTGTGCACTTGGGCAGAGTTTCAGAAAGTCCACGATGGTCTGGGAATCTCTGCGTTGCATCCTCATCATCTTGTAGCTTTAGGTTGTTCTCTCTCTCTCTCTCTCTCTCTCTCTCTCTCTCTCTCTCTCTCATAAATTTGATTTAATCAGCCTTCCTTTGCTAACATTAAACATTATATGAGCATTATAAACCAAATTAATCCCTTTGTGACCCAGGCATATGATAGGAACTACCAATTACAAAATTGTAAGGGACCTTTGCCTATTTGTTTTTCTGGCCCCTTCCAATCTCTGGCTGTTACTTTTCCTTTCTTGGTTATCTCTTAATTTATTCTAATTCCAGTGAAAGAGGAAGCAAAAGTACCAAATCACAGTATTCTGAGATTTAAAAAATGGACCAAGAGGAAATAAGTCAAGCTCTGAGGACTCCAACCCCAGTGGTCTCTGCCCTTGGAAGCTCTGAGGACCTCCAACCCCAGTGGTCTCTGCCCTTGGAAGCTCTGAGGACCTCCAACTCCAGGGGTCTCTGCCCTTGGAAGAACTTCTCAGGTCCCAGGCTGAGAAACCAAACACACGGATCTAAAGACAAGTGAGGGACTGGATAGTAAATATGGGCTTGTGACCACCCCTAGCCACACCCAACCTCAGGACTTCTAAGACTCCGGAGCACATGTCCCCTGTGGATGGCTCCCAGGTACCTCTATCTTGACTGGAGAACCCCAGTTTCCCTCACCTCAACTGGAACAGTATGAGGAATATAACAGAGACCAAAGACCCTAAGAGCCCAGTCCCCAGCCCCCCTCACCCCTCAGTCTCTACTGTCTGCAAGGCACCTGGAAGTATTTTGAACTTCATGCTCTACACAGAAAAACTGAGAAGCCCAAGCCCAGTGACACCACCTTCAGCCGCTGCCCATCCCCACTGCATGCCCCACTACTGGTTCTTGGGTCTCCCACCCTCTTGCCAGTCTTCCTCTCAGGACTGTGTAGCAGGACACAAGTGCTCACCCCACTTCAGTAGGCAAGGGAAGCTTTCCATTTTACCTCCTCTCTTTGATGAGGTGGGAAGTGAAATGCCAATGTCTTCCCTCCTCTGTGAAGACTTAGCCCTCCCTTCCCTGGGGCAAAGAGGAACACGTTTTTCTGGTTAGGGATCTAAGGAACGCCAGAAAACACTGGGTGAATGAGCAAGAGGGAGAAAGGCTTGCCCAGACTAGATCGCTCTGCAGGAGTTGGGGACAAGATCTGAGAGTCTAGAAAGGGGAGGGTGCCAGGCTCTGCTCCCCACATTTACCTAGCAATCGCTAAGACTTCAGACAGAGGTACTTGGGTCAGCTAAGCTGCAATGCCTGGGGCACTGGGTTTTTGGCTTTACCAAATACTTCAGTGTTTTTGGTATGTTGAATGTGTGTACTGAATGTGTCATGGAAACTGCCAGAAGCCGTCAAACCTGGCAGAATGGGGCAGATTCAGACACTGGGTGGAGAGATGACTCGGAGCACGATAAGGGCAGAACCTAGGTGCAGGCAGAGCGTATGACTGGGGTGGTGTTTCAGAGCTGTCAAAACATTTACAGCAGTTATATGTGTTCCAGCCCAGGAGATTGGCAACTGGGAGTGACAATGACGTGGATCATGATAAAGAAAAGTGATGTCTCTGGCAAGCTTGAGCTTGGAGCTTGAGAAATGGTTCCGCCAATAAAGAACTTGACAGGAGAGCATGAAGACGTGAGTTTGGTTTTCAGAATCCTAGTAAACAAAGCTGAGTTTGTGGCTCCTGCTTGTAATCCCAGAGAAGATGGATCCTGGGGACCCTGGCCAGCCAGCCTGGCCTAATAGAAGAGCTACAAGGCCAATGAGAGACCCTGTCTCAAACAGCAAGGAGGGTAGATCCTTGGGAATATGCATGATTCCTCTATATGTATAAGCACATATGTGCACACATCCTTAACAAATACAGAGACACCAAAAGCAAAAAACAAGAAAACCAAACCTGATACAACAAGTAGATTACTGGCCTGGTGTGCTGGTTGGTATTGTGTAAACTTGACACACAAGTTCGAGATACTAAAAGGAAGGAAACTTACTTTAGAAGATGCCTCCATAAGATCCTAATGTAAGGCATTTTCTTAACTAGTGATTGATGGGGGAGGGTCCAGTCCATAGTGGGTAGTGCCGACCCTGGGCTTATCGTCCTGGATTCTATAAGAAAGCAGGCTAAGCAAGTCATAGGAACAAACCAGTAAGCAGCACTGGTAAGAACCAGTAAGAAGCACTGGTAAGAAGCTGGCCTCTGCATCAACTCCTGTCTCCAGGTTCCTGCCCTGTTAGAGCTCCTGTCCTGACTTCCTTCAATATTGTACCACCATGTGGAAGTGTAAGCCAGGTGAACCCTTTCCTCCACAAGTTGCTTTTGGTCCTGGTGTTTCACCAGAGCAATGAAAACCCTGACTAAGACACATGGGCTTTAGATACAGATGAAAGTAAGTGCTGGAGAAAAGACCTGGCCAGGTTCCCAGGGCTAGACTCTAGAGCCATCTTTCCTGCCCTCCCTTGATGTAGTGAATCTCAGAAAAAGCTGCAAGGGGTAAAGCAAAGACTTTCTCCTCTTTGATTTGCCCTTCAAATGACTCAGTGTGGTGGTCAATTTTATTTGTCAGTTTGACACAATCTAGAATCACCTGGGAGACAATCTTAGTGAGAGACTATCTGGATCAGGTTGTTCTGTGGGGGATCATCTTGATTCTGCTCATTGATGTGGCCTAAAAGCAGGCAGCATCTTTCCCCTGGTTTGGGTCCTGGACTATACAAAGGAGAATGTGGGTGGAGCGCAAGCATGTGTGCTTTCATTCTCTTTGCTCCTGACTGTGGGATGTGACAAGCTGCTTCATGTCCCTGCCTTGCCTTATCTGCAATTTTGGACGGTAACCTAGAGCTCTGGGCCAACAAAGTCCCTCCTCCCTTACAGTTGCCTTGGTCAGGGTCCTTTATCAGAGGAACGGGAAACAAAGCTAATGCTCACAGAGAAGACATCGACTGTTTGCTTAGGATCCATGGGCCATGCTCTCAGGACACAGAACAGCATTTTTGCACAACCTATGCACAAGTGCCAGGTGCAAAAATCACAAGCCAACTCCCGTGCTACCCTGACTTCCAATGACTCGGTGCCAAAGGTCACAATTCCTTTAAAATATTTTTCTCAACCTCCAGTCCCGTTGCTTCTGATTCAGCTTGGGCTTCCTCAGACAGCCCCTGAACTTGTCCCATTCCAATCCACTCCCCTGGACCATGGTGATCTTTATAAACACAGAGTGACTGTCATTCCCCTGGAGTACTCTTCGGTGACCGCCTCTACTTTCCTCAGTATATAAAGATCTGTAAACCAGCCCCTCCCCTATCTGACCTGTAGTCTAATTTCTATCACCCTGGAACCAATAGACTTGACTTGAATTTTTAAAGGGTATAAGAAAAACAAAGAAGACTAGCTATATATCACCTTCAGAGTTTAAATTATTTACTGATTTAATAGAAAAAATGTTGCTACAGTTTAAAGGGCCCGATAATGTCCCCTTCCCGTTTCAGGGCCAGGAGTCCTCATTAGTCAATTGCCTGCCCAAAGCCTGTGATACTATGCCACACTTTTAGATACTTTTCCAGGAATACCGAATGCAAAGGGCCCAAATCTCCCAGACCACAGTGTTGAAAGCCAGATTTTCTAATTTTGCTTTCTTGTATTTCCTAACTGTGTCTTACAAATGATTTGATTACCCAAGAAGGAAGAGAGGAAAGCAAGACAGAAGAGGGAGGGGAGGAGAAGGAAAGAGAGAAGGCGGGAAGAAGAAGGAAGAAGAATGGGGTTTAATAGTTTGAGAACTCTGTCTTTTTTTAAAGATTCATTTAATGTGTATGAAATGTTTGGCTGCATGTATGTCTGTGCTCATGCTAGTGACTGAGAATCAAGCTGTGATCTTTTAAGTAAGTACTGGTACAAGAACATTGCACTGAACATTATTAACATTTGCCCGCTGGGTAATATTTACCACCATGAAAGATGTTGGCACCTCTCACATCCCTTTCTGGGACCACACTGGAATTCCTTTTCTGTCCTATGCGAACCAAAGGCTGATCTAAAAACTGACTAAGCATTGTAGAGTGGTCCAGCAAGGGCTGAAGACTGAAACAGAGATTTCCCACCTAGGACTGGTCTGACTGGTAGTTACCCGGCCTCTTTCAGCATCATTGACTTGTTCGGAAATGGGATAGAAACCACCAAGTGTCAGGAGGGCAGGCAATGTCTCCCCATTATTTCCCCAGCGTTTAACAGCATGGGCGATGACCTCCTACCCATTATCCAGTCAGAGGAGACTCTGAAGGATTTTCCGGCCTTAAAACTGCCTGGCCGAGATCTGTGGCAGAGCTCTGTCTCCCTCAGAACTGGCTGGGAGCAAACTTGTTCCTCCACCTGTTGTCTTCCTGCTGCGGGAGAACATGAGCAGTGTGAACTACAGACCCGAGTGCTCAGCGGGCAGGTGGCATAATTCTTTGTTCTTCATAGGAAGAGGGAATTCACTCACTAGCCTTCTGACTGTCCCATCTTATGTTGGGACTAGGGAAGACTATGGTCTGACAGCAGTGGGAGAAGGAACTTGTCCACTGGGAAGTGACCTCACATCCTTCTCACTAGTAAGCGCACCTTACAGGATTGACCAGCAGGCCCACACCTTGACCAGGACTCTTCAGCTCCACTTGCCTCTTACCCTTCTCTGCTTTCTCTATTACTTGACTCTTTAACTGGCCCACTGAGGATGGGAGACTGGACCTAGCTTGTCATGACTGCCAGAGCCCAGGCTCTGACCATAGCCCTGTTAACAATAGCACAGTGCTTAAAAACTCAGTGATGCTGCAGGCTTTGGTGTCACAGAGGTCAGCTGGGGTACAGAACAAGATCTTGACTCAAAACAACAGACAAAGCCGGGCGATGGTGGCGCACGCCTTTAATCCCAGCACTCGGGAGGCAGAGGCAGGCGGATCTCTGTGAGTTCGAGACCAGCCTGGTCTACAAGAGCTAGTTTCAGGACAGGCTCCAAAACCACAGAGAAACCCTGTCTCAAAAAAACAAAAACAAAAACAAAAAAACTACAGACAAAAAAGGATAAACAATTTAAATAGGGAGAAGTATTGTAGAAGAGGTGGTGTCTGAGGGGAACCTGAAGGGAGGCGTAATTGTGCATTGCAGTCAGGAGATAGGCACAGCAGAAGCTCATTCTAAGAGAAACAGGTGAGTCCATCTGCCTAAAATGGCAAAGGGAGACAAGAGAGGAGGGTCTGCAGCAGAGAGGATGTGGAGAGAGACTGGAAGTCACCAACTGGTGGAGGAAGAATTGGCGGACTGCTAGACACTCAGAGTGCTATGGCGCTCTAATGACAAAGTCAAGGGCACCGGGTTCCTGAACAATTACATAAAAACCAGATGGGGCGTGGTAAATAACCTGCTTATAGAGGAGGGAATGGCCTCTAAAAAGGGTGCCAGCATCTCCAGTCTGAGTCCTCCATATTTGATGAGACGCTGCTCTTTAGCCCCTTATCTAGATCGAGCCTGGTCCCCTCAAGCATTTGAAAAATGGAGGTGACAGTATAGCTTAATTGGTAGATTACCTGTCCAGCATGTGCCAAGCCATGGTTATTACTCCCAGAACTGAATAAACTGAGCACGATGATCCCAGTACTTGGAAAGTGAAGGCAGGAGCATCAAAAGTTCAAGTCAGAGCAAGGAGTTCAATATCTAAAACCCACAGTGGAAGGAGAGAACCAACGGAAAATATCTTCTGACCTTCATGAGTATGCATGGCACATGTGTGCCCCCACAAAAAGTTTATAAATAAATAAATAAATAAATAAATAAATAAATAAATAAATAAATATTGGACTAGAGAGATGACTCAAAGATTAAGCATACTTGCTGTTCTTCCAGAGAACCTGGGTTCCCATCACTGAGCCTATAGCTCCAGCTCTATAGGATCTGATACCCTCTTCTGGCCTTCAAGGGCAGGCCATGCCAGCCAGAAGAACAGTAAGACAGGCTACTGCCTGCAGAGCTTTCTCACTCCCTTAGCTCCCATGGCTCCCATTGACAAGATCATCCACCATCCCTCCACCCTCAAACCCCCTCCGCCTTATCCCACTCAGGTGGACATCACTTGTTCAAGTGCAGGCCATACCAGCTAGAACAACAGGGGATGAATGCAGGCAGAGACTCCCTGCTAAACCAGACAGCATGTCTGCCACCAGAAGTCCAGGCCCCAACTTGAGTAGAGAACCCTTGCTCGACCACAGACCACACAAATCCAAAGACCAGAGAGAAAAGAGAAACCAAGAAATAAAACACCCATCCAACAAAGGCAAACTCAGAAATCAGCACCCAGACCTATAATCATCTCAAACCCAGATGCCTAGATGTCAGAGAAAGAATGCAGTCAACAATAGCAAAGGCAAATATGTTATCCCAGAGCTCAGCTATCTTGTCACATCAAGAACTGAATGTTCCAATATAGCTGAAGCACAAGAAAAAAACCTTAAATGTCTACTTTTGGGGTGGTGGTAGCGAATGCCTTTAATCCCAGCACTTGGGAGGCAGAGAAAGGCAGATCTCAGCGAGTTCAAGATCAGTTTGGTATAGAGTGAGTTCCAGGACACTGTTTCATGGAGAAACACTGTCTTGAAAAAAAGGACGGGGGAGAGTGTAGTATGGAAAAATGACTAGGTATTTTTGGTATGGTACGACCAAATCAGATGATAGCAGAGGGGTTAGTTTGCACGTAGTGTTTAAACTATTTTCAACAATGACACAGGTCAGAGAAATACTACTCTGTGAGTATAATTGTGTCTTATTTTATATTTTTTTGAGAATTGTATACATGAGTGCTGTATTTTTATAAGTTTCATACTATACTCTCCAACCTCAAACTCCTTCTATGTCCCTTCCACTCCCTCTTTAATTCATTATTTCTTTTTCTTTGTTATTGTGACTTACATATATATATATTTGTGTGTGTGTGTGTATATATATATATATGTATAATTAAAATCTTCTGAGTTCATAAAAATCTACTTTTGAATATGATAGAGGTCTTTAAAGAAAAAGTGAGTAAATCCCTTTTAGAAAGTGAGAAAAAGATAAACAAAAAATTGGGGAAAAATAATAAATCCCTTCAAGAAAGCCACAGGAAAAAATAAACAGTTGAAGGAAACCAATAAAACTGTTCAAGATCTGAAAATGAAAATGGAAACAATAAAGAAAACACAAACTAAGGGAATCCTGGAAATGGAAAATCAAACAGGAACTGCAAACACAAGCATCATCAACAGAATACAACAGATAATAGAAAGAATCTCAGACATGTAAGATATGATAGAAGAAACAGATACATTGGTCAAAGAAAATGTTAAATCTAAAAAATTCCTGACTCTAAATATCCAGGAAATCTGGGATACTATTAATAGACCAAACCTAAGAACAATAGATTTATATGAAGAAGAATTACAGCCCAAAGGCCCAGAAAATATTTTCAACAAAATCAGAAAATTTCCGTAACCAAAAGAAGAATATGCGTATAACAGTATACGAAGTATACAGAATAACAAATAGATAGGACCAGAAAAGAAAAACCCTTCACCACATAATAATTAAAACACTAAAGACACAGAACAAAGAGAGAATATTAAAAAGCTGCAAAGAGAAAAAGGTCAAGTAACATAAAAAGGTAGACCTATTAGAATTATACCCAACTTCTCAATGGAAACTCTAAAAGCTAGAAAAGCCTGGACAGATGTCCTGCAGACTCTTGGAGAACAAAGATGCTGACCCAGATTACTATAACCCCCCAAAATTTCAACTGCTGTACATGGAGAAAACAAGATATTCCATGATAAAGTCAAATTCAAACAATATCTATCCAGGCCTACATAGATACTAGAAAGAAAACTCTAACCCAGGGAGGTGAACTACACCCACGAAAACATAAATAATCTCATTCCAGCAAAACCAAAAGAAGGGAAGTACACATACATACACACACCATTACCACCACCACCAACAAAACAACAAAAGATATAATAGGAATTAACTGTAATTGGTCATTGATATTGCTTAATATCACTGGACTCAATTCTCCAATAAAAAGATACAGACTAATAGAATGGATTCTAAAACAGATAAATCCTTTGCTGCATACAAGAAACACACCTCAACATCAAAGACAGATATTTCCTCAGAGTAAAGGGTTGGAAAAAGATTTTCCAAGCAAATGGACCTAAAAAGCAAGCTTGTGTAGCCATTCTAATACCTAACAAAATAACTTCAAACCACAATTAATCAAAGGAGACAAAAAAGAACATGTCATACTCATCAAATGAAAAAGCTACCAAGATGACATTCAATTCTTAACACATATGCTCCAAATTCAAGGGCACCCACATTTATAAAGAAAATATTAATAAAGCTTAAATCACATAATATCCTCACACATTGATATTGGGAGACTTCAATACGATACTCTCACCAACAGACAGGTCATCCAGATAAAAATCAAACAGAGAAATAATGGAGCTACCAAACATTATAAACCAAATGGACCTAATAGGTATTTGGTAAATAGAACATCTCACTCAAACACAAAGAATATTTTTTCTTCTCAGCACCTCTGGGAACTTTCTCGGAAACTTGCCACATACTCAGTCACTAAGCAAATCTCAACAGATAAAAGAAAAATAAAATAATTCCTGAATCCTATCTGACCATCATGGATTAAAGTTAGATTTCAACACAGCAGAAACAACACAAAGCCTACAAACTCATGGAACTAAACAACTCTCTATGAATTACTGCTGAATCTAGAAAGAAATAGAAAAAAATTTAAAGACTTCCTAAAATTCAATGAAAATGAATACACAACATACCCAAATTCATGGGACACAATGAAAGCAGTGCTATCAGGAAAGTTAATGGCACTAAGTGCCTTCATAAAGCATTTAGAGAAATCTCATAATAGCAACTTTACAGGACATCTGAAAGCTCTAGAACAAAAAGAAAAAAGCTCACCCAAAAAGGAGTAGATAGGAGGAAATAAACTGAAAGCTGAAATCAATAAACCAGAAACAAAGAGAATATACAAAGAATCAATGAATGAATCAAAGAGCTGATTATTTGAGAAAATCAGCAAGACAGACAAACCCTTATTCAAACTACCTAAAACACTGAAAGAGCATATCCAAATGAACAAAATCAGAAACAAAAATGGGGATATAACAACAGACACTGAAGAAATCCAAAGAATCATAAGGTTATACTTTAAAAACCCATACTCCACAAAATTGGAAAATCTAAAAGAAATGAATACTTTTCTTGCTAGATACCACTTATCAAAGTTAAATCAAAATCAGACAACTTAAATAGACCTATAACCCCTAAGAAAATAGAAGTCATTAAAAGTCTCCCAGCCAGAAAAAAGAAAAAGCTCCAAGCCAAATGGTTTTGGTGCAGAATTCAGCAAGACATTCAACACAGAAATCTGCCTCAAATCATTCTACAAAACAGAAACAGAAGGAACATGGCCAAATTCATTTTATGAAACCACAAACACCATGACACCCAAAGCTACACACATATTCAACAAACAAAGAGAATTACTGACCAGTTTCCCTCATGAACATAGATGCAAAAATAATCATATATTCTCAAACCGAATTTAAGAACACATCAAAAGATTATCCACCATGATCAAGTAGGCTTCATTCCAGAGATGTGAGGATGGTTCAACATAAAAAAAGAAGAAATCAGACAATGTAATCCACCATCACATAAACAAACTGAAAGAAAAATGATGATCGTCTCACTAAATGCTGAAAAGACCTTTGACAAAATCCAATGCCCCTTCCTAATAAGTGTCTTGAACAGATTAGGGATGAAAGAGGTGTAACCTAAACATTATAAAGGCAATTTACAGCAATCCAATAGCCAACATCAAATTAAATAGAAGAAACCCAAAGCAATTCCACTAAAATCAGGAACAAGACAAGGCTGCCAGGCTCTCTGTATCTATTCAATTATCCTGGCCAGTGGGATGTGAACAGTAATCCCTGATAAACCTAGGGGAGAGGAATGGAAGAGCAAGAGACACGAGAAATGACAGCAAGGCAGTATTTCTGATCAAACCGCCGTTTATTATTTCCTCAGAAGCTCTTATATAGCAAATGGGCAAGGGGAAAAGGGGAGGGGAGATGTGTCAGGTCTGCTGGAACCCAGGCCTGGAGACATCCCTAGCTGATAGGTAAATATTGAGGGTCTGTGATTGTTGACTAACAAAGGAAAATGCTAATGTTTTCTAAAAGCCTGGGGCCTGCAAGTTCTACTGGGCTAATGTCCTAGGTCCGGAACTTGCCTGCAAAGGTAAATATCTTACTTGTGAATTTAAGATGGCTGCAAACAAAATGCAGATCTCAAAATACAGGTCTTTGCTTCTGGCATTCAATATACTTGAGGTTCTAGCTAGAGCAATAAGACAATTAAAGGAGATCAAGGGGATATAAATTGAAAGGAAGAAATCAAAGGATCACTTTTTGCATGATAGTGTACATAAGTGACCCCAAAAATTCTACCAGGGATCTCCTACAGCTGATAAATGCTTTCAGTGAAGTGGCAGGATACAAGATTAACTAAAAAATAATCAGTATAACTCAGACTCAGAGAGACAAACATAATATGTACTCACTCATAAGTGGCTTTTAGACATAAAACAAAGAAAAATCAGCCTACAGTTCACAGCTCCAGAGAATCTAGGCAACAAAGAGGACCCTAAGATAGACATATATGGATCTAATCTACATAGGAAGTAGAAAAAGCAACAGCTCCTGAGTAAATTGGGAGCATGGGGACCTTGGGGGAGGGGAACAGAGAAAAATACATAGCCCAATAAAAACAATTTTTAAAAAATCAGTAACCCTTCTATATACAAATGACAAATGGGCTGAGAAAGAAATGGGAAAACAACACCCTTCACGATAGCTACTAATAATATAAAATATCTTGCAGTAACTCTAACCAAACAAGTGAAAGACTCATATGACAAAACTTCAAGTCTTTGAAGAAAGAAATTGAAGAAGATATCAGAAGATAGAAACATTCTCCATACTCTTAGAGACATAGGATTAACTTGTATCACCAAAATTGGCCATCACCAAAAGCAATCTACAGATTCAATGCAATCCCTATCAAAATTCCAACATAATTCTTTACAGACCTTGAAAAGACAATTCTCAATTTCATATGGAAAAGCAAAAAAAAAAAAAAAAAAACCAGGGTAACTAAACAATCCTGTATGTTAAAGGAACTTCCAGAGGTGTCACCATCCCTGATTTCAAGCTCTACTACAGAACTATAGCAATAAAAAAACCCATGGTATTGGCATAAAAACAAACAGATTAGTCAATGAAACTGAATCAAAGACTCAGACATAAATCCACTCACCTATAGACATCTGATTTTTGATAAAGAAGCCAAAATAATACAATGAAAGAAAGCCTCTTCAACAAATGGTACTGTATAACTGAATGTCAACATGTAAAAGAATGCAAATAGATCTATTCCCATGCATAAAACTCAAGGCCAAGTGGATCAAAAGTCTCAACATAAAGCCACATACACTGAACCCAATGGAAGAGACAGTGGGGAATAGCCTTGAATGCATTGTCACAAGAGACAGCTTCCTGAACACAACACCAGTACAGCACAAACATTAAGATTAACAACTATTAAATAAGACCTTCTGAATCTGAGAAGTTTCTTTAAGGCAAAGGAACTGTCAATAGAACAAAAGCAGAATAAGAAAAGATCTTTTCACCAACTCCACACCTGACAGGGAGAAAATATCCAAAATATACAAAGACCTCAAGAAAGTAGACATGAACAAACCAAATAATTCAATTTTAAAATGAGGGTACAAATCTAAACAAAGAATTCTCAAAAGAGAAATCTCAAATGGCTGAGAAACACTTAAAGAAATGTCCAACATCCTTAGCCATCAGGGAAATGTAAATCAAAACTACTTTGAGATTCCATCTTACACCTGTCAAAATGGCTAAGATCAAAAACACGAGTGACAGCTCATGCTGGCAGAGATGTGGAACAAGGGGAATTCTCCTCTGCTGGTGGGAGTGAAAACTTGCACAACTACTTTGAAAATCAATTCTCAGAAAATTGAGACTCAATCTATCTCAAGAACCCACTACACCACTCTTGGGGCATATCATAAACACAAAGAACACTCCATCCTACCACAGGACACTTGTTCAACTATGTTCGTAGCAGCTTTATTCTTAGTAGCCAGAAGCTTGGAACAACCTAAATGTCCCTAGAACTGAAGAATGGATAAAGAAAATGTGGTACATTTACACAATGGAGTATTACTTGGGTGTTAAAAATGATATCATGAAATTTGCAGGCAAATGGATAGTACTAGAAAAAAAATCATCCTGAGTGATGTAACCCAGATCCAGAAACACAAACAAAGTGTGCACTCACTTATAAGTGAATATTAAATAGCTATAAGGTAACAGATAATCATGCTACAAGCCACAGACCCAGAGGTGGAATGCTTGAATCTTCCTAGAAGGGAAAATAGAGGAGATTTCAAGGGTGGACTGGGGACATGAGAGCATGGAAACAGGAGGCATCAAGTGGGTTTGGAGTGATGGAGGGAGTGAGTAATGAGAGAGACTGGGACTTGGGGGAATTTGGAGGGCGATGTGGAAACCTAGTGCAGTGGAAACTCCCTGGAATGTATGGAGGTTGACCCTAGCAGGACTCGTAGTAATGGGGGCTGTGAAGCCTGAACCAGCCATCTTCTACAACCAGCAAGGCTTTCAATGACGGGACTGAAATACCAACCCAGACACAAAACTTTCAACGTACAGTTTGTCCTGCTTGCAAGATATATTAGGGAAATGGTGGCTCAGAGCTTGTGGGAGTGGTTGACTAATGATTGGTCTAACCTGAGGCTCCATGACAGGGAGCCCATGCCAGACTCTGCTTGGATGGCCAAAAACTGGAAGCTAGAACCAAATATGACTGGGGAAGAAGAGGAAGAAGAGGAGGAAAAAGTCAATGAAATGATTCGTATTGATGTTCTGCTACACTCATAGACCAGAGCCTAGTCCAGTCATCATCAGGAGGCTTTATCTGGCAATGGATAGGAGCAGATGCAGAGACCCACAGCCAAACATTAAACAGAGCTTATGGGGCTATGGCAAAAGAATGGGAGGAAGGATTGCAGGAGCCAGAGGGTCAAGGACACCACAAAAACACAGTCCACAGAATCAACAGGGCTCATAGGGGCTCACAGAGGCTGAAACAACAATCATCAAACCTGCATGGGTGTGACCTAGGTCCTCTACATATATGCTATGGTTGTGTAGCTTGCTGTTCTTGTGGCGCTCCTATTAGTAGGAGTGGGTTGCCTTGTCCAGTCTTGATCTGAGGGTTTGTGCATAGTCGTACTGTAATTTGCTATTCCATGTTCAGCTGATATCTCTGGGAGGCCTGCTCTTTTCTAAGGTGAACGGAGGAGGAGTAGATTGGGGGAGGTGGGGAGGTGGGAGCAGGGGTTGGGAGAGTAAGTGGAAGGAGTGAAAATTCTGATCAGGATGTAATGTATGAGAGAAGAATAAATAAACATATTTTAATTTTTAAA
>NC_022012.1:3053238-3055753 GCF_000317375.1 Microtus ochrogaster
TATAAAAAAGAATGCTAATTAAAAAAATAAATAAAATGTCCTTGATTAGGATCTAAAAAAAGTAAGTCATTTCAAGAATTTTTTTTAAATGACAAATAATCTTAGAAACTTAAAGTCATCCTTGGTTTCATATCAAGTTTAAGGCCAGCCTGGGCCACCCAAAACTCTCAGAAAAGCAAACATGATAGAAAACCAAGACTAGGAATGCCAAGGCTGGTTTGTCATCAAACATCCCCACAGTGAAGGTCAACTTTACTGACATTTTTGTATTTCTGCTTTCACTTAGCTTTTTCCCTCTGACAAATCCCAACTTCCTCACCAATTTTACTGATGTCTTAACCACTGAATGACCTTCTCTCCCGCCAGCATTGCTGAGTTTTCCCTGTCCACAGTCCCTGCTCACCAAGGCTGGGGCTGCCAGGAGTGCATCAGTGGCTGGTTGCTTGGCTGTCCCTTTTCAACGTGATCTTTAAACTGTTTCCTTTATTTAGTGTTTTTTCTCTACTCTTACCTGTGTGGATTGGGATGGAAGACTACTGGGAATTGAACCTAGGACCTCATGCATGCTAAGCAAATGCTCTATCACAGCCTTGGTAAAATATTTAAATGTATTTGTTTATCTGGGTTTTCTTAGGTCCTATGGTTACTTTTCTAAAGTTTCCAAAATATTTAAGTGCTCAGAACTCTGGCTGAGTTCATACTCAGAAATACACACAATTCTTCTAAGTACTCAGGAAGGACAAGGAACAGGCAGGGGCTAAAGTGCCTGCTCCAGAAACATGAGGAACTGAGTTAGGATTCCCAGAATCCAAGAAAAAGACTGTAACTCCAGCCCTGAGGAATAAGGCAGGGGTAGAGAGAGCAGGGTCCCTCAAGCGGATTGGCAGCAGCCTAGTCCAATGGATGAGCTTCAGGTAAGCTAAGGGTGAAGCAGTCAAGGGAAGCCACCAGATGTGGCCCCTTCAAATCCATAGGTGGATGCACACATCTGCACTCACACCCTTACAAACGTTCTTATCACAACCCACACCCACATCCACAAACAAAACAAAAGGCTGATTAATAAGGCAAAATAATTAGAAGCAAAAATTTGGGGCCCATGCTTCTTGGGCTCAACACTAATGACCAATTACCAGCTCTATGCCCTATACTTGACTTCCCTCACCTATAAAATGGAGGTGATAATAACATACTTCTTAGCAATAAATATTACATAATACTCTTACAATATACCTCTCCCATGGTAAGAGTGATATAGAATTCATATAATTAAAATTGTAATGATAATGAAGTTATTAAAATCTTAGTTTCTTCTTGGCACTCATGATTTACAAACCATCACAGAGATTTGATCCTTTATATCTGGGGAAACTCTGTGAAAGTCATGGACCTGAGTGAAACTAAACCTAGAGAATTCGCATTAAACTGTTAGGGTGTGGTGGCTCATACCTGTAATCCATTCCTAACACTTTGGAGGCTGAAGCAGGAGAATGGCTGTGATTTCAGGAATAGCCTTAGCTAAGTGAGACCTTATCTCAACAACAAAACCCAAACATGGCCTGCTGATTACTGGATGATTGTTGTGCCAGATAGGAATCCCCGTAACCTAGGAACCATTATTGTCTTCATCTTCCAGTTGATGCAATGGACTTTCCAAGAAGTTAAAAGGCTTTCTTGGACTTAAAGATGCAGTAAGCCTGTGCAGCAGCAGAGAGAGCATTTATAGGAAGGGAGGGAGGGAGAAAGGAAACATCTCTGGGGTACATACTGTGTCTCCTGAGTTGGCTCTGGGATTGCTGTTAGTATTTGGGGTAGTTACCTGGGACATGAATCACTCCTGTTTTGAATGAAGGCTCAAGTTGTTCAGAGAACACTGGAGTTATGTGGCTTGTGCTTCACAAATAAAAAGAAGAAATGCGACCAGAATCCCTTCTTCAAATCCTTACCAACAGCCTTTAACCACCGGGACTTCCAGTGTCCTTCATTCTGTAGTCAGGTGGCTTTTGGTTTGGAAACTTTCAGTATTTTCTTTATTATTGGTCTTTGTGTGAATCGTGCATATGTGTGCATGATGTGTGTGTGTGCATGATGTGGGGGGGAGGGTATGGGCATGTGTGCCTCTTCATGCATGTGGCAGTCAGAGGAGAACTCAGTACAGTTGGTTCTTGCCTTCCACCTTAATGTGGTTCCTGTAACGGATCACTTCAGGAGTTATCTTGCTCAGTCAATATTTGCTTGGGGTTTTGGTTTGGTTTGACTTCTGAGGATTGAACCCTGGACCTGAAAAATGCTGCCCACAGATGCACACACTCCCGTCCTTACTCCCAGCCCTAAAGCCAGATGTTTGCTCTGTACTTTTTTTTTAAGAGAAAATTTAATTTCATTCCTAAAACTTAAAAATTATAAAATACATCATTTGCCATGTAAGATGACTGGTAATAAAGCCATTTTATATTGCCTTGTTAAATATAATTAATATTAATTTTTTTAATTTATTTATTTATTAAGGATTTCT
>NC_022012.1:3060111-3060842 GCF_000317375.1 Microtus ochrogaster
GCCGGTCCCAGCCGGTCCCCGCCGGCCGTGGTAGGCGTCCTCTGGCCACGTTCCGCCGCCCGGTGTTCCGGCCGCGTTCCGCCGCCCGATGTTCCTAATATTAAATTTTTTAAACCTACATTATGTCAAATTGTCACTTAACTGATTGTGTCTGATGCAATTTTCATACCTAATTCTTAGAAACCTGGTTTGGACACCAAATGACCAAAAATCCATTATCTAGCCTTAGGCAAACTTTGTTTAAGCAAGCATACTGTGTACATTTTTGTCTGTTGTAAAAAAGTTTCCCTTTTCAAATACTGTAATTTTTAGACATAGACTTTGTTCCCAAACTAAGAATAAAAATGAGATTAGGAAATTAAGTTTGAAAATTCAGGTATATGTCATTTCAACAGTTTTAACTTCTCCAGTGTCTGTTTTGTGCTCATCTCTCCCTCTATTTAAACGCCTCTCCCACTCCTCTATCTTTTTTTATAATTTACTTATTTTCATTTTATGTGCTTTAGTGTTTTGCCTGCATTTATGTTTATGTGAGTGCTGAGAATTGAACCTGGGTCCTCTGGAAGAGTAGCCAGTGCTCTTAACTGCTGAGCCATCTCTTCAGTTCCTCATTCTTTCTTTTAAAAAAAAAAAAAGTTCATCCTGAGTGAGGTAACCCAGACCCAAAAAGATGAACATGGGATGTACTCACTCATAATTGGTTTCTAGCCATAAATAAGGGTCACGGAGAC
>NC_022012.1:3061307-3075513 GCF_000317375.1 Microtus ochrogaster
GAGACAGAGACCCACACTGGAGCACTGGACTGAGCTCCCAAGGTCCCAATGAGGAGCAGAAGGAGGGAGAACATGAACAAGGAAGTCAGGACCACAGGGGTGCACCTACCCACTGAGACAGTGGGGCGGATCTATTGGGAGCTCTCCAAGGCCAGCTGGACTATGACTAAAAAAGCATGGGATAAAACAGGACTCTCTGAACATGGCGAGCAATGAGGGCTGGTGAGAAGCCAAGGACAATGGTACGGGGTTGTGATCCTACTTCATGTTCTGGCTTTGTGGGAGCCTAGCCAGTTTGGATGTTCACCTTCCTAGATATGGACAGAGGGGGAGGACCTTGGACTTTCCACAGGGCAGGGAATCCTGACTGCTCTTTGGACTGGAGAGAGAGGGGGAGAGGAGTCGGGGGAGGGGAAGAGGGGTAGGAGGAAGGGGAGGGAAGTGGGAGGCTGGGAGGAGGCTGAAACTTTTTTTTTCCTTTTCTCAATAAAATAAAAAAAATGAAAAATAAGTTCTTGCCCAGTTTTACAGTATATGATCAAAAAAACAAAACAAAACAGAACAAAAATAAAACTTAACTTAAATCAAAAAAAGAGATTAAAGCATAAGAGATATTGTCCATGATCTCAATATGTTTATATTTTGGAAGACAAGGAGAATTGATTGATTGATTGATTGATTGATTGATTGATTGATTGACAAATAGAAGTGTAGAAAGCTAGAGACATTTATTAGTGTTTTTGGCAGTGGGTGGTATAAATATAAAACAACACAAAGAAGAAAAGTACAAAGAAAACTAAAGGGGCTGAGGTGTGGCTCAGCTGTGTTTACATGGCTTGCACAGAGCCCTGGGTTCCATCCCCAGCACCATGTACATTGTATGTGGTGGTGCACAGCTGTAACCCAAGAACTGGGGATGTAGAACAGCAAAATCAGGAGCTACTAGTCATCCTTGGCTAGCTATAAGTTCTAAGCTCACCTGGGGCATAAGACCCTTCACCCCTACTAATAATGATATTATTATTATTGCTTTGATGTGAGACTAAGTGATGAATTGCCTTAGAAGACTAGGAATACAAGAGACACAATTACCAAACCAAACTCTCGTTTCATGTATCATCTAACAAATTTGTCCATTATGGGTTATGAGGTAAGTATTGTACTATCTCTTTTGGTGCCCTAGCACTAACTCCTTTTTATTCTGAAAAGAACTCTCAGGCACAACCACTTTTACTTAACACAGATACCAATAAACACTAGACATAACTGTGGCTTCTCCCTCACAGTCCCAGATTTGTGAAGTGACTGTTTGATGGGTTTTTGACACCAAAAAAAGTGCAAATAAACTTACAAAAGGACCAAATGATATAGTGGGGAGTGAGATGGAATGATTTCATTTAGAGAGTATTTAGTGGTTTGAAAAGCATCAGAGCTGGGTGGTGGTGGCGCACGCCTTTAATCGCAGCACTTGGGAGGCAGAGGCAAGCAGATCTCGGTGAGTTCAAGATCAGCTTGGTCTGCAAGAGCTAGTTCCAGGACAGGATCCAAAGCAACACAGAGAAACCCTGTTTCAAAAATGTCACTGTTGGTATCAATCCAGTGTTGCAAGTACCTATTCTCTGATGCTTTTCTTTTTTTCTTTTTCTTTTTCATTCTTTTTTGTTTTTGTTTTTTATAGTATGTGGATACAAATTAATTATACTTAATAGTTTAGTTATTAGATAATTTTCATGATAATAAAAATAATGTTTCAAAAGACTTTTCCTGACCAACATTTTGATGGGATTGCATTGAATCTATAGATTGCTTTTGGTAGGATTGCCATTTTTACTATGTTGATCCTTCCAATCCAAGAGCATGGGAGATCTTTCCATTTTCTGGTGACTTCTTTAATTTCTTTCTTCAAAGACATAAAGTTTTTGTCGAATAGGTCTTTAACGTCCTTTGTTAGTGTTACCCTAAGGTATTTTATGTGATTTGTGGCTATTGTGAAAGGTGATGTTTCTCTGATTTCCCTCTCAGCTTCTATATCCTTTGTGTATAGGAGGACTACTGATTTTTTTGAGTTGATCTTGTATCCTGCCACATCACTGCAGGTATTTATCAGCTGTAGGAGTTCTCTGGTAGAGTTTTTGGGGTCACTTATATTCACTATCATATCATCTGCAAATAACAAAAGTTTAACTTCTTCCTTTACAATTTGAATCCCCTTGATCTCCTTATGTTGTCTTATTGTTATTACTATAACTTCAAGAACTATGTTGAAGAGATATGGAGAGAGAGAACAGCCTTGTCTTGTTCCTGATTTTAGTGGAATTGCTTTGAGTTTCTCTCCATTTACCTTGATGTTAGCTGTCGGCTTGCTTTATATTGCTTTTATTATATTTGGATATGATTCTTGTATCACTAATCTCTCCAAAACCTTTTTCATGAAGGGATGTTGAATTTTGTCAAATTTTTTTTCTGCATCCAATGAAATGATTATATGGTTTTTTTCTTTCAGTTTATTTATATGGTGGATTACATTGATTGATTTTCATATGTTGAACCAGCCCTGAATCTCTGGGATGAAGCCTACTTGGTCATGATGGATGATTTTTGTGATTTGTTCTTGGATTCAGTTTGCCAGAATTTTATTGAGAATTTTTGCATCCATGTTCATGAGTGAGATTGGTCTGTAATTCTCTTTCTTGATTGAGTCTTTGTGAAGTTTTGGTATCAGGGTAACTGTAGCTTCATAAAAAGAGGTTGGCAGTGAGCCTTCTGTTTCTATTATGTGGAACACTTTGAGGAGTATAGGTATTAGCTCTTCTTGAAAGTTCTGGTAGAATTCAGCACTAAAACCATCCGGCCCTGGGCTTTTTGGGGGGGGGGATTTTTGATGGCAGCTTCTATCTCCTCACTGTTTATAGGTCTATTTAAATTAATCCCCTGGGCTTGATTTAATTTTGGTAGGTGGTATCTATCTAAAAAATTGTCCATTTCTTTTACATTTTCCAGTTTTGTGGAGTACTGAATTTCCTCAGTATCCATTGTTATGTCCCCCCTTTTCATTTCTGATTTTGTTAATTTGGATCTTCTCTCTCTGCCTTTTGATTAGTTTGGATAAGGGTTTGTCAATCTTGTTGATTTTCTCAAAGAACCAGCTCTTTGTTTCATTGATTCTTTGTATGGTTTTCTGTTTCTATTTTGTTGATATCAGCCCTCAACTTGATTATTTCATGTCTTCTTCTTTTGGGTGAGTCTGCTTCGTTTTTTCTAGAGCTTTCAGGCATGCTGATAGGTCATTGATGTG
Source organism: Microtus ochrogaster (assembly GCF_000317375.1). Taxonomy (NCBI): domain Eukaryota; kingdom Metazoa; phylum Chordata; class Mammalia; order Rodentia; family Cricetidae; genus Microtus; species Microtus ochrogaster. Next base: position 3,064,603 of record NC_022012.1, read on the forward strand.
AGCTTTCTCCATTTTGCTTATGTGACCCCTTAGTGCTATGAACTTTCCTCTTAGCACTGCTTTCTTTCATGGTGTCCCATAGGTTTGGATATGTTGTGCCTTCATTTTCATTGAATTTAAGGAAAATTTTAATTTCTTTCTTTATTTCTTTCTTGACCCAGAAGTGGTTCAGTAGTTGACTGTTCAAGTAAACTCAGTTTATTGACATGAGTAAACTTTCATTTTATCATGAAAATGTTGAAAATGTTTTTAGCAAGTTGAAAAGTATTCTCTCTAACATCAATTTATTATTGTTATAGTCTATAAGAAACAGGAAAACAGCAGGACAGGGTGGCGCATGCCCTTAATCCCAGCACTCGGAAGACAGAGGCAGGCAGATCTCTGTGAGTTTGAGGCCAGTCTGGTCTACAGAGCGCATTCTAGGACAGGCTCCAAAGTTACACAGAGAAACCCTGTCTCAAAAAATGAAAGAAAGAAAGAAAGAAAGAAAGAAAGAAAGAAAGAAAGAAAGAAAGAGAAAACAAGTGTGTTTTAGTTTGGGTTTTGATTGTTGTGAAGAGACACCATGACCACAGCAACTCTTACAAAGAAAACTTTTCATTGAGGTGGCTCACTTACAGTTTCTGAGGTTCAGTCCATTATCATCATGGCAGGGAGCATGGTGGCATGCAGGCAGACATGTTGCAGGAGCTGAGAGTGCTACATCTTACAGGCAACAGGAAATCTATTAACAAACTGGGCAGTATCCTGCGTATATAAAACATCAAAGCCCAAACCCACAGTGACACACTTACTCCAATAAGGCTATACCCACTCCAACAAAGCCACAGCTCCTAATAGCACCACTCCCTATGAGATTATAGAGTTATGGAGGACAATTACATTCAAACTAATACAACAAGATAATACAAAAGAAAGCTGTGGTTGCTGGTTTTATGTCAACTTGACACAAGCTAGAGTCATCTGAGAGGAAGGACCTCAGTTGAGGAAATCCCTCCATAAGAGCCAGATATAAGGCATTCTCTTAATTAATTATTAGCTCATGGTGGGTTGGGCCATCCCTGGGCCAGGGGAAGTAAGCCAGTAAGCAGCAGCCTTCGGTGTCCTCTGCATCAGCTCCTACCTCCAGGATCCCACCCTGTTCGAGTCCCTGTTCTGACTCCCTTCAGTGATGGACAGAGATGAGGAGGTGTAAGCTAAATAAACCTTTTCCTTCCCAAGTTGCTTTGGTCATGGTGTTTCATCAAAGTGATAGTAGCCCTAAGACAAAAGACAGTTAAATAACATGTTCCATTATCTCTCAGAGGAATGCCACCACCAGAGAGCCAGAGCACCTTTCTAGCAGGCCTGCAAAGCACCAAGCCCTGGGTTCAAATCCAGCACCAGGGAACCTGATCATGTAGCACACGCTTGCTCGTATTCCCAGGCCTGGGAGGTGGTACAGAAGCAAAACAATCAGAAGTTCACAATCATCCTCAGCTATACTACAAGGTAAGGGCTAGCGTGGACTACGTAAGAGCCTTTCTCCCAGCTGGCAACCAGCCTACCCAGCACACTGTGCTTCTCAGTCAGAAGCGTGGCATACGACGCTCAGGAGCATGCCCGAAGTCAGACCCTGAAGACTGAAGTAGCCTGCGTAGCTGGCCAGTGTGCACTCTCCGCTCCTCTTTTTATGTACTTCTTCCGCACAGAGACCTTGGTGGTGTGAGCGCTCACTGTCCAATCGGGTAATGCTAATCATTCGCAGTGACATGCTTCGACTATAGAGACAGGTGTTCAGGCACAATAAAGCTCTTCCTGAAACCTTCTCCGGAGAGGTTCATCTCTGCACCCTTTATCGACCCACGCGGCATTGCTGTATTGTTGGGGGATGAGGGATAACAAGCTCACCGAAATCTCGGCCTTTAAAGGTAAGTGCTTGTCAATAAGGAAATGGCAAAGCTGCACACTTTTTTCTAAGCCTTGATTTTAGCGACTTTCTACGAGTAAGCTGACTCCAAAAGTCCCATATCATTTACAGAGCTCTGCTGAGGCTCTCGGGCAGAGTCCTCTCTTGGTTTGGGTTTTTGATGCTGTTTGGAGAGAGTCCCTGGATGGTTATTCCTTGCTATACTACTCTGGCTGGCCTTGAACTTACATCAACCTCCGTGACAACCTTCTGAGCACTGGGACCCCAGGCAGGTGCCAAGGACTGTATGAATTTCTCTCTCTCTCTCTCTCTCTCTCTCTCTCTCTCTCTCTCTCTCTCTCTCTTTCTCTCTCTCTCTCATTTGTTTATTTATATTTTAAATTGTTTTTATTGAGCTATACATTTTTCTCCACTCCCCTCCCCTTCTACCTGCTCCCATGATCCCCATGCTCCCAATTTACTCAGGAGATCATATCTTTTTCTACTTCCTGCGTGGATTAGATTCATGTATGTCTCTCTTAGGGTCCTCATTGTTGTCTAGGTTCTCTGGAATTGTGGAATGTAAGCTGGTTTTTCTTTGCTTTATGTCTAAAAGCCACTTATGAGTGAATATATATGATATATGTCTTTCTGGGTCTGGGTTACCTCACTCAATATGATGTTATCAAGAACTATCTATTTGCCTACAAATGTCAAGATGTCATTATTTTGTTCCACTGTGTAGTACTCCATTGTATAAATGTACCACATTTTCCTTATCCATTCTTCAGTCAAGGAGCATTTAGGTTGTTTGGCTATGCCAAATAATGCTGCTATGAACATACTTGAGCACATGTCCTTGTGGCACAATTGAGCATTCTTTGGGAATATACCCAAAAGTGATATTACCGGATCTTGAGGAAGGTTGTTTCCTAATTTTTTGGGAAATCACCATATTAATATCCAAATGGGCTGTACCAGCTTGCACTCCCACCAGTAATGCAGAAATGTTCTCTTTTACCCACAACCTCTCCAGCATAAGTCACCATCAGTGTTTTTGTTCTTGGAATCTCAGAGTTGTTTTGATTTGCATTTCTCTGATGACTAAGGATGTTGAACATTTCCTTAAGTGTCTTTGAGTCATTTTAGATTCCTCTGTTGAGAGTTCTCTGTTTACGTAGGTACTCCATTTTTTATTGGATTATTTGTTCTTTTGAAGGCCAGTTTCTTGAGTTCTTTGTATATTTGGAGATCAGCCCTCTGTCCAGTTTGGGGTTGGTGAAGCTCTTTTCCATTCTGTAGGCTGTCATTTTGTCTTTTTGACCGTGTCCTTTGCTTCACAGAAGCTTCTCGGTTTCAGAAGGTTCCATTTATTACTTGTTTCTCTCAGTGTCTGTGCTACTGGGGTTATATTTAGGAAGTGGTCTCCTGTGCCAATGAGTTCAAGTGTACTTCCTACTTTCTCTTTTATGAGGTCCAGTGTGGCTGGCTTTATGTTGAGGTCTTTGATCCATTTGGACTTGAGTTTTGTGCATGGTGATAGATATGGGTCTATTTTCATTCTTCTACATGTTGATAGGCAGTTATGCCAGCACTGTTTGTTAAATATGCTTTCTTTTTCCATTTGATATTTTTTGCTTTTTTGTCAAAAACTCAGGTGTTTGTAGGTGTGTGGATTGATATCGGGGTCTTTGATTCAGTTCCATTTGGCCCTCCTGTCTGTTTTTATGCCCAATATCAGGTTGTTTTCAGTGCTGTAACTCTGTAGTAGAGTTTGAAGTCAGATATTGTGATGCCTCCAGAAGTTTTTTATTGTACAGGATTGTTTTGGTTATCCTGGGTTTTTTGCTTTTCCATATGAAGTTGAGTACCATTCTGTAGAAAGGAGCTGCAGGCTGCATTTCTGCTACCTGGCTCCCGGCCGCCTGGCTAGCTTATGCACCTAAATAACAACACACAAATTGTATTCATTTAAACACTGCTTGGCCCATTAGCTCTAGCCTCTTATTGGCTAACTCTCACATCTTGACTAACCCATTTCTAATAATATATGTAGCACCATGAGGTGGTGTCTTACCAGGAAGATTCTAGCATATGTCCATCTTAGACTGGAGCTTCATCATGTCTGCCCAGAGAGCAGATGCATGGCGACTGCCTAACTTCCCTTCTTCCCAGAATTCTGTTCTGTTTACTCCACCCACCTATGTTCTAACCTATCAGGCCAAGCAGTTTCTTTATTAATTAACCAATGAAAGCAACAGATTGATATATGACACTCCCACATCACCATTCTTTCAAGGTCTTTGAAGACTTTTGCTGGGATTTTGATGGGCATTGCATTGAATCTGTAAATTGCTTTTGGTAAGATTGCCATTTTTACTATGTTAATTCTACCTACCCAAGAGCATGGGAGATCATTCCACTTTCTGGTGTCTTCCTCAATTCCTTTCTTCAAGGATTTAAAGTTCTTGTCATACAGGTCTTCCACTTGTTTTGCTAGAGTTACTCCAATATATTTTATACTATTTGTGGCTATTGGGTTTTTTTATATTATTTTTTTTATTAAAAATTTCCGCCTCCTCCCTGCCTCCTTTTTCCCTCCTCCTCCCCCCACTCCCCACGCCCCTCTCCTTTCCCCCTTATTTGTGGCTATTGTTAAGGGTAATGTTTCTCTGATTTCTTTCTCAATTTCTTTATCATTGGTATATAGGAGGGCTACTGATTTTTTTTGGTTGTTGTTGTTAATCTTGTATCCTGTCCACATTACTGAAGGTATTTATCAGCTTATTCGGTCTTGATTTAATTTTGGTAAGTGATATAAGAGTTCCCTGGTAGAGTTTTTGGGGTCATTTATGTATACTATCATATCACCTACAAATAGTGACACAACTTTGACTTCTTCCTTTCCAATTTGATCTCCTTTTGTTGTCTTATTGTTTTAGTTAGAAATTCAAGAACTATGTTGAATAGATATGGAGAGGGTACACAGTCTTGTCTTGGTCCTGATTTTAGTGGAATCATTTTGAGTTTCTCTCCATTTAATTTGATGTTGGCTGTTGGCTTTTTGTATATTGCTTTTATTATGTTTAGGTATGTTCCTTGTATCCCTGATCTCTCCAAGACCTTTATCATGAAGGGGTGTTGGATTTTGTTGAATGCTTTTTCAGCATCTAATGAGATGATCATGTAATTTTTTTCTTTCAGTTTATTTATATGGTGGATTACATTGACAGATTTTTTGTATATTGAACCATTCCTGCATTTCTGAGATGAAGCTGACTTGATCATGGTGGAAGTTTTTTTCATGTGTTCTTTGATTCAATTTGCCAGTATTTTATTATTTTTGCATCAATGTGCATGAGTGAGATTGATCTGTAATTCTCTTTCTTAGTAATGTCTTTGTGTGGTTTTGTTTTCAGAGTAACTGTAGCCTCATAAAATAGTTTGGCAATATTCTTTCTGTTTCTATTGTGTGGAACAATTTGAGGAGTATTGGTATTAGTTCTTCTTTGAAAATCTTGTATAATTCTACACTAAAACCATCTGGTCCTGGGCTTTTTTGGTTGGGATACTATAAAAACTGTTTCTATTTTTTTTTTAGCAGTTATAGGTCTATTTAATATGCTTACTTGGTCTTGATTTAATTTTGGTAAGAGATATTATCCAGAAAATTGTCCAGTTCCTTTGTTTTCCAATTTTGTGGAGTACAGGTTTTCGAAGTATGGCCTGCTAATTCTCTGGATTTTTTCCATGTCTGTTGTTATGCAACCCTTTTCATTTCTGATTTGTTAATTTGGGTATTCTTCCTCTGCATTTTCATTAGTTTGGATAAAGGTTTGACTATTTTGTTGATTTTCTCAAAAAACCAACTCGTGGTCTCACTGATTCTTTGTATTGTTTTCTTTGTTTCTATTTTGCTGATTTCCATTATTTTATATTTTACCATGAGGCTCATGGCAAGGTTTCAATGTGTCTGTCTCTGGCGGCAGCTCCCAGCATTCAGTTTAGTTTTCCCCACCTACCTCTGTTCTACCAAGTCACTGACTGAAACAGATTCTTTATTAACCAATGGTGTTCACAGCATATAGAGGGAATCCCACATCACCTAAATGCTAACCCTGATGAGGAAAAACAAAGCACTTTTTAAATTTTAATTTTGCATATTTCTATATCATACTTAAAATTTTAACACCCATTTAATAGTTTTTGGAATGAAAAAATTAAAGTAGCTATAAATGTTTACAGGGTGCAGAAGATGGCAGAGGTCTTCAGGAACTGCACGCATGAAGGATCTCTGAGTGTCCCTTAGGACATCAGGCTCACAGGATTATACACACATGTCCACACCAGTTACAGAGAACTCTCAGAACCCTGGTGCCCTGGGTGGCAGCAGTTATTTTCATGTTACAGATGAGGTAAGAAAGGAACTGAGGGGGCAGGATGGTTAGCTCATTAAAATGATTGAGAAGCCAGGAGTAAGGCTTTCAGAAACAAGTTACCTGATCATGGTTCTAAACAGGGCTCACAAATTCAAACACAACTTCCAGGAATTAATGAGGAAGCAGAGAGGAAGTCAATCAACATCTGGTAAGGGCGGGGAAATCAGTTTACCTTAGAGGTGTGGTCCGTGAGAGTTGCCTGTGCTCCACCGAATGCATATATGGGCAGCATTAATTGGACTCAGTGGGTTATTTTAAAAAATGAAGAAGTTGGGAGGAAATCATGAGGGGAATTTAGGAGGAGTTGGAGGGTAGAGAATGGATATGATTGAGAGACCTTGTGCATATGTATAAAATTCTCAAAGAATAAACATACAATACTAAATTTTCAAAAGGTAAAAAGATTCTGGGTACGCACACTTTTTATCCCAGCTCAGGAGGCAGAGGCAGGAGGGTCTCTGTGAGTCTGAGGCCATCAGGTGTGCAGAGTGAGTTCCAGGACAGCCAAGCTACACAGTAACAGTCTGTCACCAGGGGAAAGCCTGAAAAGATGGCTGGGGTGGGATATGGCTTGGTGCTAGAACACCAACATGGCGATAGTGTGAGGCTCAGACTTCCATCCCTAATACTGCATAAGGAAAAGAAAAAAACACAAAACCTTGTACCAAAGATCCATTAACATTTAATCTTTCAATATTTTAAAACATTTGGATTCCTGAGTTAATATTCTAACTAGTTTTTTAATATCCTAACTGCTCTCTTAGTGAGCACTGCAAAGCCACGTGTAGCTACCATTGGATCTTCACAGAGTTTGACTAGGAACCCTACCACATCCTTCAAGACCTGGACCAGTTTCCATGGATCCCATTAGGCCTCCTGTCAACAGGACACTGGGCCCCTTTCACACTCTTGGTCTCATAAACAAAATTTCTATTTTGTTTTGTTTTGTTTTGTTTAGACAGGATCTCATGAAGCCCAGACTGGCCTCAGACTTCCTGAGTAGCTCACACTGGTCTTGATCTACTGATCCCTGTATGTCAGCCTTCCATGTGCTAAGGTTATAGGTATACGATATCACAGAAAATACTACAGTTAAAACCATGTCAAAACAGACACATGGTCTGGGGATGTATGTCAGTTGGTTCAACACTCACCACAAAAGGGAATCGAAGCCAGGAATGGTGGCTCATGCTTGTAATCCCAGCACTTGGGATGGAGGTGGGAGGATTTCCTCAGCTATGTAGGCAGTTCTGAGACCTACCACAGAAAGCTGAAGAAAGAAAGCAAGCAAGAAAGAAAGAGTATAGAGGGGCTCAGCTGTGAAGGGAAGGTGTCGGGTGTCCAAGTGTGAGTGAGTGCATGTCTCCTGAGGGGCAGCTGTTCCTTCCACTTCCTTATTCTGTGCTCAGGTGTGTCCCACTTCTTTTTCACTGTGGGCACTATGCTTATTCAGTTGTGAAGCGCGGCTTCCTCTCTAACGAAGGAGGCCCTCTCACAGGAGGTCCTGAGTCTGGCCCCATGGAGAACCCTGCTTCTTTATCCTTTAGGGGCTCCTGGCGACTGACTGTAGCTCTGAAAGGGTGTGACGATCCCAGCCCATGCTGTCTACATGGAGTACTGCTGGCTCTCACACTGGACGTGAGCGACATGGTGGTCTTATAGCCCAGATGTGTCTGGGAAACAGATGCGTGCAATGTCTTTCTGCCCACTTTCTTCCTCAGTCCTCCTTCGTCCATGGTGTTTGAGAATATTTTAGTACCCAACTAAGCCTGTTCATATTTATTGTTTTTAAATCTGTTAGAAATTATATTTTGACATTTTAGTCAATTTTAAGTTTAATTCAATGGAATTAATTATAGTCACAAAGTATTTGACCATCATCAATAGCTCTATTCCCAAAAACTTTCATGGCTCTTAACCTGTTATGTTTTAACACTCCAAGCTCTTGAAACATTTTCCTGTACAGTCTAAACGGATCTACCACAGCTGAACACCCAGCTGATTAAGTATGTAGCAAGCAAAGGCAAAAAAACAAATAGCAGGTAGCAGATAGAAGTGACAGAGAGAGAGCAAAACCTCATTACATCAGGTGCTTAGCACAAGCAGAAGCTAGGGTAGCCTTACACAGAGAGAACACAGGAATTATTGGACAACATAATAATTATGTCCTTAACAACCAAACCAATTCCCTTAACAATCATATCATTTCACATCCACATCAGCAATGTGTGTAAACAAGTCTTTTTATTTTTGTTTTTTTAACAGTTGTTTTCTTGAGACACAGCCTCATGTTGTTAAACCTGCCAGTCAAGAATAAGAACACTACCACAATTTAAAGCAAGCTTTAATTAAATATTGGCCAGGTTAATGTATTCTGGTCAGGTTCCCAGGGAAATGACCCTGAGTTGCAGGCTTGCAGAGGCTTAAAAAGACAAAACCCACAGTTCACTGTATTTCCTGTCCAACCAGCAGCAAGCATGCATCCTGACTTATTCCCTGCCTACCCACCTCCTGCTCACTGTGATCAAGTACAGCAGGTGTACCTGGGTCAAACAAAGTCATTTAGGGAAATAAAAACGTCTGGCTTATTATCTCCCATAAAGAGTAGCCTCCAGCATTTCAGGGACTGTCTGTCCTTGGACAAGGAGCTTGTGGAACAGGGACAATTTTGTTTCATGGATCTCCAAAATGTAGTAATTAAAATTTAAAATGTAACTTTGTCTCTCTTGTAGCTAGGCTAGATTTAAACTTCTGATTCTCCTGCCCTACCCTCAAGTGCTGAGATTATAGGCATGAGTCACCACACCCAGCTATTCCTCATTTTTTAAAATAAATAAACCAAGAGGGAATCTAGTTAGATAGTTTGACCTTATCCCCAGATGGTTCAGGATGCAGCAGATAGCAGAGACCAAGCACCTTTGTCAAATGGCTTACTGTGGTGCCTATTAGCATACTAAGAGAGAGAGAGAGAGAGAGAGAGAGAGAGAGAGAGAGAGAGAGAGAGAGAACACTAGCTACCAGGCTCACTCAGTACCTATAGTTTTCCTCAGTTCTTCCCACCCACCCCCTACCCTAAACGTCTCCAGCCCAGGGGCTTCTCTTCCCTATATAAACTGCCAGTTACTCTTTCTGCTCCCTTGCTTGTTCTCAGCCCCCTCTCTCTTGGCCCTCTCCTTTCATTGCTCTTTCCTCTCCCACTCTCCTCAGCTCTGCTCTCTCCTCTTGGGGACTGGTTCAGTCTGGACTCTCCCAGATGCTTCTGACTGTACTCTCCCCCTTATCTACAATAAACCCTTCTTCTCAACCTGAGGGTAGCCAAGGCCTCCTCGTTTCATTCACCTTGATACTGGAGACAAGTCCTAGAAAAGAACACAGAGATGTTCAGCTCTTCTGCCTGTCTTGGGACGATTCACTGTGATGCTGTGCTTTGACTCCCTGTCTGTCTGGACATGAGAGCTTCAAGGGCAGGCTGCTTATGCTTCTGTCCTGTTTCTTTTTCCACACTTCTTGTGGTGTCCTAGTTCGGTTTCTGTTGATGACAGAAAGTGACTTGGGAGGACAGCGTCACAGCCTGAAAGAAGAAGCCAGGGAAGAACTCTGGGCAGGAACCTGGAGGCAGGAGCTGAAGCAGAGACTGCGGATGGATACTGCTCACTGGCTTGCTTTCTTCTTGGTTATGAGCCTTAACAGCTGAGCCATCTCTCCTCTCCATCCCTCAGTCTGCTTCCTTGTCCAGGCCAGGTCCACCTGCCTAGGCACCACCCACAGTGGGTTAGGTCCTACCAGGTCGTCAATTGCTAATCAAGAAAATGCCCCTCCCCCCAGGATGTGGCTAGAGGTCAATCCAATGGAGACCTTGCTTCTGTTCTAGAGTCCTCTTCCTGGCGATTCTAGTTATTGTCAAGTTGACAAACAGGAGCAAGCACAGGCATAAGTGCTCAGCAAAGAATTTCAAGATAGTTCTCCTAACTTGTCACAATCTGGGGACTAGGTCTCAGGTCTGCTTTGGTTTTCAAGACACTTGATTGAGGGTCAGACAGACAGCTTAAGTGATTCAAAACACTAGCTGTGCAAGTCTGCCCTCCTGGGCTCCACCCCCAGAACCTGCACCCATTTGTAACCCTTGCACCTATGGTGAGGGGGGCAAAGTAATCTTCTGACCTTCACACCCGTGCATTCATATGTGTGCACATACACACACACACACACACACACACACACACACACACACACACTACTCTGAATAAATAATTTATTTTAAAAAAGAAAATAAAGAAACTTTGTCCAGAAATCAAAAACAACTTAAAAGTCATTTGGGAGACTCAAGAGAAGGCTTGGCAGTTAAGAACACTTATGGCTCTTCCAGAGGCCTCTAGTTTAGTTCCCAGTTCCCACGTCAGTGGCTCACAACTGCCAGTCACCCCACCCCAGGATATCTGGCATCCTCTTCTGGCTAAGAGATTGGATACGAAAACAGGATCCAACATTCCGCTGTTTGCAAGAAACACATCTCAACCACAAAGACAGGCATCTACTCAGAGTAAAGGGTTGGGAAAAGGTCTTTCAAGCAAATGGTCCTAAGAA
>NC_022012.1:3080998-3088105 GCF_000317375.1 Microtus ochrogaster
ATCTCTGTGAGTTCGAGACCAGCCTGGTCTACAGGGCTAGTTCCAGGACAGGCTCCAAAGCCACAGAGAAACCCTGTCTCGAAACCCCCCCCTCCCAAAAAATAGATTGGAATAAACAAAAAGCCTATATTTGCCCTTACAACTGTCTTAGCCACGATTCTGTTCCTGTGAAGGGACACCATGCGCAAGGCAACTCCTAAAAAAGGAAGCATTTAATCAGAGTCCGGCTTACAGCTTCAGTGGCTTAGTCTGTCATCTTCACGGTGGAGAGCACAGCAGCATGAAAACTGCTGGATTGGATCGCATCTGAGATATTTACATCCTGGTTCACATGCAGAGGACAGGGCAGTAAACTGGTGAGGGAGGGGGGAGGGAGAGGTGGGAATGGGTCTAGAATGGGCTTTGGAAACCTCAGTGAGTGACACACCTCCTCCTCCAAGGTCACAACTACTCCAATAAGGCCACAGCTCCTAATTCTTCTCTGACAGCTCATCAACTGGGGATTGAGCATGCAGATATATGGGGCCTCTGGGGCCAGTCCTATTCAAACCACCAAGTAGCTCTCAACAGAAGGCAGGACTACTTGGCAATTTGCATAATTACTCAATAAACACACAAACACTCAAGGGGCTGGAAAGAGGGCTAGTGGTTAAGAGCACTGGCTGCTCTTCCAGAGGACCTGGGTTCAATTCCAGCACCCACAAGGCAGCTAATACCTGCCTGTAACTCCAGTTCCAGGAGACCTGACACCCTCACACAGACAAACATGCAGGCAAAACACCAATGCACATAAAAAAAAAATGAATAAATCATTTATTTAAAAAAAGAAAAAACAGAAGCATGTCTACTTTTCTGACTTGTTTGTGACACTGTTAAGGGAAAAGTTTGGGTTCCAGGAATCTCAACAGGCTAGATTCTGCCACTCATATAGTGAAGAGTAGAGAGGACCTGTGATCAGTGTGGCCGCACTGGGAAGCACAGAGAAACAGTGGCCCCAAGTCTGTCCTCAGCATACTGACATGAGCTGTGGGTTTAAACAGAGGGAGAAAGGTTTGAATATTAAGCTCCCTACTGAAGATATGGTTCCATCCATCATCAGCTCATCCATCTGCTAAGGAATCCAATAAACTGCCAATTTGTTAACCACTGTTACTGTCCAAGGGGATATTCTGACCCCTTACAAGACTGTGACCTCTGATCTTGTGATTCTTGTCCTCACCTGAGAAAGGGTCTGTTCTTTGCTCTCCCTGGAATCCAAGGGTCTGCAGATTCAGGACAATGGCTTTGTGTTTGTGCTCTCAGCCTTGAACAGGAAAGGTTAGAAGTACTTGAGTGGTTCATACACCCATGCAGAGTTAGCAGGCCTATGAACAAGGTCAAAAAGACAGGTCCAGAGTCAAAGCGGAGGGGCCGGGCATTCATCCTGCTTAATACCTTTTTATTTATTTATTTATTTTTTATAATAAACAATCTAAATTTATTTATTTATTAAGGATTTATGCCTCCTCCCCGGCAGACCCAAAAAGAGGAACATGGGATGTACTCACTCATATTTGGTTTCTAGCCATAAATAAAGGACAGTGAGCTTATAATTCACGATCCTAGAGAAGCTAAATTAGAAGGTGAATCCAAAGACAAACATATAGGCATCCTCCTGAATATTAACCTTCATCAGGCGATGAAAGGATACAGAGACCCACATTGGAGCACCGGACAGAAATCTCAAGGTCCAAATCAGGAGCAGAAGGAGAGGGAGCACGAGCAAGGAACTCAGGACTGCTTAATACCTTTGTGGGCCTGAGAGCCAGCGCTTTTCAGCAAAAGTGGCCTCTAAAGCCTGGTTCACTTTACAACCCTCCAAACCCAGCCTGCTTTTTCTCACTGCTCCCTTATTTTTCCCTTCTCTCAGTTCAAGCAATATCCACATTGCATTGCTTGCTGATGGTGGACTGGGGAACAGCTGCATCTCTATCCCTTGCTGCATGAAGATGTGAATAAGGATTGCATCTCAGCAAGCAGGTGCTGCTGTTACAGTAGCTCTGGAGGTAGCACAGGACAGTAGCACTTCCAGAGGGATATCAGAGACCTGCTAATTCGCATTCAGGGAACACTATTTCCTGACCAAATAAGTGGAAGCTAGGCTGGGCGGTGGTGGCGCACACCTTTAATCTCAGCAGTCGGGAGGCAGAGGCTCTAAAAGCTACAGAGAAACCCTGTCTCAAAAAACAAAACAAACAAAAAAAAAAAAAGTGGAAGCTACCTCTGGCCTTGGATGGAGACATCACGCATGATCTGCTCCAAGGTGAGAATATTACATATTATTTTTTGCTCCATTAAGAGTGGATCTAATCCACATGGGCAGTAGAAAAAGACAGATCTCCTGAGTAAATTGGGAGCCTGGGGACCATGGGAGAGGGTAGAAGGGGAGAGAACAGGAAGTGCTGGGAGTAGAGAAAAATACATCAATAAAACAATTTTTAAAAATGAATAAATGCAAAACAGGAAAAAAAAGAGTTAATCTATCTAAGCTCAGCCAATCCCTTGGCCAGAAGAGTATTCCTCAGGAAGAGTGATTCAAATAAAACCATGCTAAGGGGACGGGGAGGAATAATTATCCCCCCTTAATGAGATAGTGTTCATAGCCTTCCTATGTAACACTGGCACACAACACCACGGCTCCTGTCACACAGCGCCGGGGCTTTCGTCACACAGGCCATGGCTTCCATCACGCAGTGCTGTGGTCTGTCTACTTTTGAGGGTTACTCAGAAAAGTGTGACTTTTCCCTGTTTCTGCCTCCTTTTGTTTCAGATCCTGACAAAGTCTTGGCATACTTTCCAGAGACTCTGGGCTTTCTCACTTTTCTCTGAAGCATCCTTCCCCTCTGCCATGCAGATACTTTTCCTCCACCATGAAACTGCCTTTCTTATTTTTTATGGATTTTAATTATGTGTGTGTGCACACGGATGATGGTGCCTGTGGAGGCTAGAAGTGTCTAGAGTTGGTGTCACAGGCAAGTGTAGGCTGCTCTATGGGGGAACTAGCAAAACTGGGCCCTCTCTGCAAGAACAGTACATGCTCTTAACCAGAGCCCTCTCCAGCCCCTGCCTGCTTGCCTGCTTTCTTAACGGTGAGGCTCTCCCTCTTGGTCCCCATCACTCCTGAAAACTGCTGAGCTTCACAGCTTGCCCACCCTGTAGTTTTTCTCTCAGACTCTAAGAAAATTATTCTTAAAGCTTTCTCCTGAGTCCAGTTCTAAGTTAATTTATTGATAAGTCTAGGCACACAACCTGGATGTTCCCCCAGGACAATACTGCGCATCTCTGTAGGCACTCTTAATGGGGGCTTTATAACAGATCCAGAGATGCCAGAAGAACTGTAAGAAAGGATTCCAGAAGTGTGTCCACGTGCACTCGGTGGGGCTTTATAACAGATCCAGAAATATCAAAAGGACTGTAAGGATTTCAAAAGTGTGGCTATTTTAGGATATGGGGTCTGAAGCTAACATTGGGATGCCAAGCACAAAGAGGCCTACTTAATTTCTCTTCCTCAGACACCATATCCAAAATTGAATTTACTTTTAATACATACCCTAAACACATTTCTGCCATTTTCTCTACTTCTGTTCTAGTTCAAACCCCCACACATCCTCCTGTGAAGATTCGTTTTCACCATCCAATTGACTGGACTTGGAAGCAAGTGCAACCACTTCTCTTGGCGTGTGTGTGAGGGTGTTTCCAGAGAGGGAAGGCCCACTCTCAATATGGGTTTTACCATTCCACGAGCTTGGGTACCAGACTGAATTGCTGTATGCCCACATTCCTCTGCCTCTGCTTTCTGACGTGATGCCGTGTGACCAGTTGGCCATGACTTCGCAGCTGTGGTGATGGCATCCTCAAACTCTAAGCCATGAATCCTTCCTTCATGAAGTTGCTTCAAGGGTGGCATGGGTCTAAGGCCAGCTTGAGCCATACAGAGAGTACCAAACCACCTAGTTATTGAGCCAGACCCTGTAGTTTTTGTTTTATTTTGTTTTAAGAAGAATAGAATGAAATAAAACTAAATAACAAGTCATAGCTTCACTTACCAATTCTTGAATCACTTGCCATACATTTTTTTGGTTTGCTGTCTGATACAAGGTTTCTCTGTGTACCTTGGCTGTCCTGAAACTTGCTCTGTGGACCAGGAAGGCCTTGAATTTATAGAGCTCTGCCTGCCTCAGTCTCCTGGGTGTGCCAACACTGCCCGGTGCCCTACCTCTTTTTAACTGTTTGCAGTGCTAGATCTGGGTCCAGCAGCTTTCCCAATGCTGACTAGGCACCAACCACTGAGCCACTCTCCCAGCCCCCATATTATTTTTCTAAATCTTTAAGTTCCTACGAGCCTTGCTCTCCTTACTCAGACAAGCCCCAGACAAGCAAGCTGCTGCTCCGTGCCTCTCCACACAGCCCTCCTGCGGCAGAAGTCCCTAACCATTTCTTCTGAAGTGCCCAATACTTCTCCTACACATCGTGGCTGTTATTTTTAGCATGTGTGGGGGTTATTTGCAGCTGCTCAAACTTCTGTTGATGGAACAAACAGTGAGCCCTGCTCAGTGCTTGTGGCCCAGACAAGAACATGAGATACCGAGCAGGAATGAAGCCTCTGGCAGCTTCATTTCCTCTTTTACAGACTTCACAGTAGCTAGTTCATCTCTTTCTGTCATCTGAAACATTTGTTTCTGAAACCCTGCCTGTGTAAAGCATTCCTGTAATGAAGATTGGAGCAGGAAAAAAGAATACTGGACATGAGAAAGAAAACAGGCCCTGACCTAAGAAACAAAGTAAAGCTTCTTAGGGACAGAGAACTCCAGCATAGCTAACAAACGCCCAAGACCTTCTCCATCCTCTGTCCCACTGCAGTCCCTAAGACTCTCTCACCAGAAACTCCTGTGCCAGGCCCCCTGACCTCACAACTGACTCCCTGCTGAAAGTGCCTGTCAGGCTACAAAACTCAGCATGTAGACAGCACCAACAGCCAAAAATAAACAAGGCCTAAGACATCAAAGTCTGTAGTTCTACTTTGGCTAACTGTTCTTGTTAACTGATATGTCAACCCAGGACATGGTTTTTGTGCTTAAAAGCTCACCCTGAGAAGGCTCGGAGCTACAGTGGAATCCCAAACACCAAAGTAAAAAGAGTTCCTGTTGAATTAAACCTGTGTCCAAGTTCTCTAGTAGATATCCCACGACACTGCACTCATGGAGAAAGGACACCTTCTGAACATTTATGCAACACTAGTGGACACTGGCTTCACCTTGTCAGATTGTAATTCCACCTCAGGCATCTCTGGAGCCACCTCATTTAGTTCATTTATAAAAAGAGATGTAAAAGGGGCCTGGTAATACAACTCAGAGAGCAAAGACTCTTGCTGCTAACCTGATCATCTCCAGGACCCCCATGGTGGGGGGGAAGAAATGACTCCCTCAAGTTCTCTATCTCTGATCCCCACACTTGAGTTGTGGCATGCTCATTCTATGTGTCCACATAGAAATACATATACTACATATACACATAAGTAAACAAAGATTAATAAAATGTTTTTTTTGTTTTTTTTGTTTGTTTGTTTGTTTTTTGAGACAGGAAAGAGACAAAATGGGGAAAGGGTGTTGTAGTAGGCCACTTGTTCCTTTTCTGGCCACCCAGCCACGAAATAATCACACAGAAACTATATTATTTAAATCACTGCTTGGTCTATCAGCTCTAGCTTCTTATTTGCTAACTCTTACATCTTAATTTAACCCATCTCCATTTATCTGTGTATCACCAAGAGGTCCTGGCCCACCAGCAAAGCTTCAGCACATCTGTCTCCAGCAGCAGCTCCATGGCGTCTCCCTGACTCCAGCTCCTTTCTCCCATCATTCTGTTTAGTTTTCCCCACCTACCTCTTTTCTCCTATAGCTCTGCTAGAGGCCCAAAGCAGTTTCTTTATTAACCAATAATATTCACAGCATGCAAAGGGGACTCCCACATCAAAAGGGAGCCACTAAAATGGACAAGGCTGAGACGATTCAGTCTGGTTCTCCTTGAGGAGCTGTACCCACGCTTGTGCACATCTTGCTCTTTTTCTAAGTTCCCTTCCTTCTCCGAGCTTCCATGAAATCTCCAGCTTTCTTCGTCTCACTGACTAGATCTGAAATTCTTTTTATATCAAAGCTGCAAATCCTAGTTTGGCCTGGGATGAGGTAACAGGCCTCCAGGGAAAGTGCAGGCAGCATGAAGTTACCTCTCTGCGTGCCCCTCGCCAACACAATGACACAATGGTTGACTCCACATGTGGAGCTGAAGAAACAAGAATCCCTAAGGACAAACTAGATAGCAAGATGGAGAACTGAGCTGGTCCCTTTTACCTCCTGCACAGAGGAGAAAGGTGATGGCTAGGGACTTAACAGCAGAAAGTCCCTGGGGCTTTTCCCACAACCACCCAAATCTTGGAAGTCTCTTCCTCTGCTAAGACAACTTCATTCTGACTGGAACACACACTGAAAACACCCCATAGTGACCTTCCAGGCAGTGAATTCTAGGCATTCAGACAGATTCCCAACATTTTTTTTTCTGTTCTAGTGCCAGAGACCAAATCCAGCATCTAAATACTGTGGTTAGTGTCCATGTTAACGTGGCAACCTAAAGACACTAGAGACTGGCCTGTGGGCATTCCTGTGGGAGAGGATAAATCGTGGTGAGAAGTCCCATTTATTTTAAATAGTTACTTTATGCATGTGGCTACTTTGTCTGCATGTATGTCTCTGCACCACCTGCAGGCCTGATGTTCCCTGAGGCATCAGATCCCCTGGGACCAGAGTTACAGACAGTTGTGTATCAGCATACAAGTGATAGAAAGTGAACCCAAGTCCTCTCGAGGGGCAGCCAGTGCCCTTAACCACCAAACAATCTCTCCAGCCCCAGGAAGGCCCATCTTAATTCTGGGTGGGACAGTTCCTGGGCTTGGATCCTGAACAGTATAATCATGTAACACGGAGACAGTGACCCAACTGCAAACACTCACTACAGTTGCCTGTGCCTGCCAGTGTCAGATCCAGGGTCCCAGCCATCTTCAGGGTCACACAGCAA
>NC_022012.1:3088420-3100342 GCF_000317375.1 Microtus ochrogaster
CACTCACTACAGTTGCCTGTGCC
Organism: Microtus ochrogaster; assembly: GCF_000317375.1. Classification (NCBI taxonomy): domain Eukaryota; kingdom Metazoa; phylum Chordata; class Mammalia; order Rodentia; family Cricetidae; genus Microtus; species Microtus ochrogaster. Next base: position 3,088,444 of record NC_022012.1, read on the forward strand.
TGCCAGTGTCGGATCCAGGGTCCCAGCCATCTTCAGGGTCACACAGCAAGTGCGCATAACTGCTGAGCCCTACAGAGCCCTTCCATTTTCCTTCATCCCTTTGCTTTCTTGCTTTTCTAAGAAGTGGTGGGTTAGTGAAGCTAAGATCCCCTAAAACACCCCACAGTCCTCCCTTCTTAAGAAGTCATTCCTTAGCTGGGTGGTGGTGGCACACGCCTTTAATCCCAGCACTCGGGAGGCAGAGGCAGGTGGATCTCTGTGAGTTTGAGAACAGCCTGGTCTACAGAGTGAGTTCCAGGACAGCCAGGGCTACAAAGAAAGGAAGGAAGGAAGGAAGGAAGGAAGGAAGGAAGGAAGGAAGGAAGGAAGGAAGGAAAAATCATCCCTGTAGAATTTCAATCTACTCAGACCCTTTTCTTTTTTAACTTATCCATTTTTATGTTTTTGAAATAGAGTCTTGTTAAGTATCCCTGGCTGACCTGGGACTTAACTATATGATCAAACTGACTTCAGGATTGCAGCCATATTCTTACATCTGCCTTCTTTGCCCTGGAATTGCAATCAGTGAGCCACCACTGCCTGACTCTGTTTCTCTTTGAGACTGGATCAATCTTGTGGAGCCCAGGGTGGCCTTGAACTCACAGAGATCCATCTGCCTTTGCCTCCCCGAGTGCTGGGATTAAAGTGTATGTCACCACTGCCTGGACTCTATGGCTAACTAGTGGCTTGCTCCAAACTCTGATCCTCTCAGGCAAGCTTTTATTTGTGATAGCACAATAAAATATCACCACAGCTATGATGCAGATCAGATGGGCCCTTCTGTGGCATCTACTCCATTATCTATCTCTCACATAGGTGGGTTAGCCCCAAACTACATAGCCAAGGGTAGCTTTTAACATCTACACTTCCTGAGTGCTGTGATCACAGGTATGCAGACCCCCAAACCCAGCATCTTTTTAAATAAAACTAACCATGTTGAATTTTTAGGCAAGTATGATGGCTAGTCTTCATTGCCAACTGGACCTAGGCCCCCTTAGGAGGTACACCTCTAGGCATGTCTTGTGTAGATGTTTCCTGAGAGGTTTCGAGGAGGGCAGACCCATCCTGAAGGGTGGCACCATCCTTTGGGCTGAGATCCTGGACTGAATCAAAGTTAAAAGGGACGAGAACATGGGCCCTACCAAACTTCATCTTTCTACCTCTTGACTGAGGACATGCAACCTCCCTTCACAGTAGACCATGCCCCTCAAACTGTGAACCAAAGTACAGCCTACTTTAAGTTGCTTTCATTCGGTGCTGAAACAGGCAACTAAGACAAGCTTTGCTGAGAAAACATGAAATTTTTGTGTCTTTTGTACAATCGTGGCAAGAGCAGCCTCTGCAGTTCCTATGTGGAAAACACTTCATGTCTGGTCTTTTAAGGATATTTTAGTATTTATTGTGAATTTAAAGTTTTTTATTTATGGCTAGGGGCATGCATATGTAGGTCAGAGGGCAACTTTGTAGACCTGGTTCTTTCCTTCCACATTTTTATGGAGGATGTTTTTAATCGTGATCATCTTGTAGACTTGTACAAAAATTCATCAGAATTAGGAATTTCAGAAAACAAAGATTGACACTACTAATCTAATATATAATTTGAGTATTAAAATAGCCTGTGTGTGTGTGTGTGTGTGTGTGTGTGTGTGTGTGTGTGTGTGTGTGTTTTGTTATTTCAAGTCAGGGTTTCTCTGTGTAGCCCTGACTATCGTGGAACTCACTCTGTAGACCAAGTTGGCCTCAAACTTGCAGAGATCTGCTTGCCTCTGTCTCCCCAATGCTGAGATTTAAAGCATATGCCACAACTGCTTCGACTCTCTTATACTTAAGTAGAACAAATTATACCCAGTAGCATGCTTATTGAAAACAATGAAATATTTTACTAGTTAAAAACAAATAGAGAAAGTAAATCATATGGAATCATTATTTTAGAGACTCTCCTGTAGCTATAGCCTAAATGTGTACATTTATTCATGATTAATATACTCGACTTTTATGGTAAATAACAATGTAGGTGTGATAGAAATGAATTTACTAGGTTCCCTTTCCACATTCTTTATAAAAAGAAACCAAGTCGCTTTGTGTGTATATCTAGTTGTACGTGTTTGTGTGCATATGAAAGTGTGTGCACATATATGTTGAGGCCAGATGTTGAATATCTTCCTCTATCAGTCTCTACTATCTAGTTACTTAGTTATTTTGAGACAGTGTCCTACTGAACCAGAGGCATAACAATTGTCTAGTCTGCAAGCAGGGGAGGGGGGGACCACTCGTCTCTGCCCCTGCTAGCACTAGGGTTAGAGGCATCTGTCATTATTCCCAGTTTTTACATGAGTGTTCAGCATTTGAATTCAGGTCCTCATGTTTGAATAGACCCTTCAGTGGCTGGACCATCTCCCTAACACCAACTCACTTTTAACCTCCTCATTGGGGTCCATCAGTATCTCTCTTGCCACTACACTATAAATACCATAAGGTTATAAATCATCATCTGCTAGTCATTCAATACGTAGTTTGTAAGCCATCTCATGAAGCCAAAGACTCACAGCATATGTAGTCAGCTGTGAGGAGGAAGAGCTTGTTCAGTGTTGGTGCTCGGGTAGCTCTTGAGATCCTAGAAGGGATGAGAAGAAGGATGGGGCACTGTGTGCTGCCCAGATGGTTGAAGACGGAATGTAAAGGGAATCTAGAGAGAGCAGAGAAAGCTGCATAGAGGAAAAGGTCAGCAGGCATCCTGTGCAAAAGAAATGCCAACCTCTGTTGAAAAGAAGCCATCAAGTCACCGAGGAATAATGATGAGAATAGCATTGCAATGGGAATGCACGTGTCATAGCAAAGTGGCATATTCAGCGAAGTTACAACAAGAGGTTTTATCTTTCTGTCTTGTTGGTTGATTGCTTGCTTTATTGAGTTAGAGTTTGATGTAGTACAGGCTGGCCTCAAACTTTCTCTAAAGCTAGAGATGACTCTGGATTCTCACTCCTCCTTCAGCCCTCAAGTGATGGGACCACAGTCTGTGCCTCCGTTCCTGGCTGGTTTGACCGAGACAGGGTCTCACTATACATCCAGTTCAATGTACCCTGGAACTCACTACGTAGCTCAGATTGGCCTTGAATTCTCAGCAGTCCTCTCCTGCTTCTGTCTTCTAAACGCTGGGATTCCGGGCATGTGCTACTGCACCAGCTAGGGGACTGCTGAAAGATGTAAGGAAACATTCCTCCTCTGCCACAATAGTAAGAGTGCCATCAATCTGGGTGGAAAATCAGACAGACTTGCTTGCCGAAAGCACCTTTTGAATAAGATTCTAGTGGCTTCTGTGTAAGCTTGTGATCCTGGTAATCTTTTGTGATGGTTTATATCAAGCAATTCCTTAGTATACATCCTTTTCTTTGTAACTTCTCAGACTTATTTTTTGGTTACCACAACTCCATTTTGATTCTGACAATCTTCACATTTCTATTATAGGAATGTCGGGGGCTAGCCTAGACAAAAATACCCTCTTCCAGAGTGAAGGCGTGGGAATTTAGAAATATAGTAAAGAATACAAAGATGCAAATGAAAATAATAAAATGCAAAAACATGTAGAACAGTATTGAGAAGGAATTTTTCAATGAGTACTGAAAATCTGCGTGTGTTTAATTTCCAACTGGTTAATATACCCCAACATACATACAAACTGAAAATCACAGGCTATATTCATTCAAGCCCTAGACTCACCTTAGACCAAATACTCTGTAGGCAAGCCAATCAAGCCTAATCACAATAAGCCAAATTAAAAACTATCCAGCCTTAATGTTGTCTTGACACTCCTCCGGGGAAGGGTCAAGGCTTAGCGGGCACAGGGACAGGGCCTCCAAAGATGGAGTCCAGAGACAGAGACTTGGAACTTACACTACTCATTTGATGTCTGTTCAGCATCCTTGGTATCATAGACTGTTTTACTGATTCTTCATAGCAGTGGGAATGGGGGTAGTGGGTGAGTGAGTGTGCATGGAAATTTCCCTCAGGCCACTTTCATGAGACACTAATTTCATTGTTTTTTATTAATTCATTTATTTTTTAATGATCTTTTCTCATTTTACATACCTATCCCAGTTCCTACTCCCTCCCCTCCTCCCTCTCTCCCTACTTCCCCACTGTAGGACCCTCACCCCCTTATTCTCAAAGGGACAAGAAGAAATTTTCTAGCAAAATGTTTTCCCAGGGAGATATGGCCTTCCCCTCTCCCACCCGGGAGATTCCGAGCACAAGGTCACTTAGCTCAGCTCAGCCAGCCACCTGGTACAGGCTGATAAAGATGGCCTACCTCAGGAACAGTGGTCTTGCTCTAAGAACAAGGAAAAAGCTGACTTAGCAAAATAGGAGGGAGCAAAGGTCCTTGCACCTGTGCCAAAGCAGCTTCAAAGAGTCTCTGTGTAGTTATGCCTTTAAAAGCTTACCCCACAGAGGAGATAAAACTCCTCTCTACCTCACTACAACGGGGATGGAGATGAGTTCCAAAAATGTTTGTATTATGCTGATTAAACCTTGCTTATTACAGTCTGGGCCTCTCTGGTGGTCGTAATCTGGGCGCAATGCCCAACCCCCCCCCCATCCACTCCTCAGAAAGAGTAAGGCTCCCACGGGGAGTCAATAAAGTCTGACACATCAATTTGAGGTGGGACCAAGGCCCTCCCCTCTCTTTTTAGACTGAGCAAGGTATCCCTCCAAAAAGAATGAGTTCCAAAAACCAGTTCATGCACTAGGAATAAATCCTGGTTCCTTGCAAGTGCCCGCAAAGACTGCCCCAACCACACATCTGCCACTCACATTCAGAGGGCCTAGTTTGGTCCTAGCTGGTTCCCTCACTGTCAGTCCAGAGTCAGTGAGCTCCCACTAGCTCAGCTCGGTTGTTTCTATGGATTTCCCCACTACGATCTTGAATCCTTTGCTCATATTATCGCTCCTTACTCTCTTGAACTGGACTCCAGAAGCTCAGCCCAGTGCTTAGCTGTGGATCTCTGCATCTACTTCCATCAGTTGCCGGATGAAGGTTCTATGATGAAAATTAAGGTCAGGCATTTTCTCCACCATTGCTTAGGGTCTTAGCTGGGGTCATCCTTGAGGATTCCTGGGAATTTCCCTGGGGCCAGGTTTTACACACGAGCCCCATAATGGCTCCCACAATCAAGCTGTCTCTTTCCTAGCTCTCCTCTGTGCCCTTCCCTCATCTCAGCCATCCTGTTCTCTCATGTTCTCCTCCTCCTTCCTCCCCTTCTCTTCTCTCTCTCTCCTTCCCCTCTCCCTTCTCCCCCTCCACAAACTCTGCTCCCCTGACCTCCCCAATACACCACCCCTGTATGTCACCACTCTGGACACTGAATTTCACCTTTTTGTGGTGGGTGTAGGGACGTTCCTTCCTAGTCTGGAAGCACTTGTTATTCCCAAGGTCAGATTCTTCAATAACAGAACCTCCAAATCCTAAACATACAACTGTATTGTTTGTTAGAGACAGGGTTTCTCTGTTACAGCTCTGGCTGTCCTGGAACTCACTTTGTAGACCAGGCTATTTTTTTTTAAGCCTGTGGTAGACTCCGGTATTTTCTGGTTGGCTGATTGCAACCTCGGGTATGTGCCTTGTAAGTGAAGAGCAGATCAAGCTAGTTCATCCATGATCAAGACACATCTATTGTTGGGAGCAGTGAACCCCAAGATCCTGAATTTCTTGTAAACAACTTGTTTTCCTCTGCTCTGAGACAGCCTGCAGCTGCTCTGAGAGCGCTAGACCCTCGGGAGTTCCTGAAGGCAGGGGAATGATTTCTGGTAGGTTTCGCTGGGGTGGCTATCCCTATATAAACTGCCCCTGAACACAATAAAGGGGGCATTCCTGTTTCAAGGATGACCCGTGTCTGTCTGTGTGTCTTTGTGTGTTTCAATCTCCAACCCCTTGCCCAGCTCACGAACTGAATGGTATCGTATAGAGCGCAGACGGGCATGGTGCACTACAATCTATAACTGATAAGCTTTGCTAATGGTCAAAAGTATCTCTCATAACAAGATTTTTAACTTATCTTCAAAGTGCCCTGGATCAGGCCAGGCATGAGACAGCTGCAATGCCCTCGTTGTCTTCGACATTAGTTGAGGAGTCTGCACCAGTTATATATGATTTTAGAGTTCTGGGAGGAATCAAAACAGTCTTTGGGAGCATTGGCTTAAGAGGGATTTTTGCCGAAAAAGTAGATTACAACAAGCTGTCCTGAACCAGGTCAGCGGACTCCATGCAGAAAGGGGCAGGTTGTAGGTGCCAAATTTCCAACAGTTCTGTGAGCCGCACTACCCACTCTACGAGTTGTTTCTGCACAAACGTCGAAAAAAGGAGACGCAACTGAAGTCTGAAGATCGTGATGTTAACTTTTGAACTTCCTAAGTAGAATCTGTCCTTTCTACACTTCTCTAAGGGGCTTCCTCTGCAGCCATCCAGCCTGCGACTCGCCGCACGCGCTCCAATCCCCACCCGAAAACTATACAATGCCTGTCTTCCGAACGTCGGGAAAGACCACTGGCGGCCAGTGGCTGAGAAGAGGGGCTCCGCGTTCCCATCCAGTCCCGCCCACGCCCCGGCTGGCAGACCACGCCCTCGCCCGCCTCCGAGCGCCCCGCCCCCTCTTAGCTGGGCCTCATTCGGTTCGAAGAGCCACGCCCATTCTGGTTCGGCCGCTTTTCCCGGCCCCGCCCCCTCTGGACCACGCCCAGGCCCCGCCCCAGCCGGGCCCGAGCCGTATTTGGTCATGGGGGGGAGGGGGTAGACCGGCGGCGGCTGCGGCTGCAGGGGAGCGGTACGCGGCGGAAGGGGACGCGGAGCGGTCGCGTGCGCGGAGGGCAGCTCTGGGCGCGGTGCGGTTGCGGTTGGTGCGGGCGCTCCAGGGCCCTGGGAACAATGGCGCTGTGCGCGCGGGCCGCGCTGCTGCTGCTGCTGCTGGGCGCGCTGCAGGTGCTGGCGCTGCCGGGGGCCGCGGCGGACGGTGCGGACCCTCAGGGTGAGTCCGCCGGCCGGGAGGAAGCGCGCTGGGGCGGCCTGCGTCTCCACGTCCGGCGTCCGCGTGGAAAGTTCCCGGCTCCGCGGGCGTAGGGGAACTGCGGCTGGGGCGGGTTTCCCCAGTTCCCCTGGGCCACCTGCCGATCGAGACTCTGGCTCTTCCGTACATAGGGGCTGCAGGCCCTCGCGGTGCGGGTAACCTGTTGAGTTTCCCTGGGATGGCCCCTCTGCCGAGGTTTCCCTGGAGTTCTGTGACTGGTAGAAAGACCTGTGGATTGAAATATGCCCACTGACTGCTGCAGAAACAAATCCGGCTTTCAAATACCCACACGGCTTCCAGCTGGAGGTCCCCCAGAAGCTACAAGTTGGCTTCCAGGGCCAGTGCGGCTGGGTGGGATCCTCGTGTGTGAACCCCTTGTTCCCCCGCGCAGGTGAGGCTTATGCCGGACCGAGGCCTCCCTAGGGCTGCAAGCCACCTGCGCAGCAACCTCCAGGTCTGTGTTGTCTGGAGCCGACGTCATTAAAGCCATAACAAAATGATGTTGTCAGCCTTCGGTGTAGGGAATTTTGTTTCCCTTCTAGACCTTGACCTTTTAGACACTTTGAGAAGAACTCTGAGTTTGTGAGAATTCTGTTTTCCCTTATCACCTAGAGCCCAGTCGCTGTGGTCTAGTCGCTAAGTTCGTAAGTGACCGACCACAGGCTTTGTGTTTTTCAGTTCTGTCCATCTGGTGTGCGTTTCTTAGTCTCATCTATGAAAAGATAACCAGTCAGTTTACTTAAGCAGGTGGTTTGAGCCCAACGCCTGCTTTTTCTGGAATAATCCGGGTGAATTAAGCAACCTTGTTTGTTTGTTGTGCTGAATTTCATTGTTTTGTTAAGGCAGGTCTAGTAACACCGTAGCCCTAGCTGGCTTTGAACTCTATTGTGGCCGAAGATAACCTTGAACTGCTGGCCTTCTAACTCAGCTTCCCAAATCCGGGCCTTACAGGGTTTCATCACTCTTTTGATCCGTACCTGTGAGAAACCGGAGATGCAAACCTATTTCTGAGATGGGTTAAGGAAAGAACGAAGAGTAAAATTGGTCGGTGCTCTGTCTTACATCAAATATTATGCTAATGTTTATGGAAGGAGGCCTTCATTTTCTCTAACTGCCTGCTTTGTGTGTACAAATAAATCTGTTTCCTCGCATGTGGTACTGACTAGAGGAAAGTGAGTGCCCTTTTTCTAGCTTTTGCTCTCAGAACACTTTCTCACTACGCTCTGTTTTTGAATGTCTCACTAGAGAGGTTAGTGCTATTTGGAAAACTTGAAATGCTCTAATGCCCTGGTGTCATGAACTAGTAGAAGCAGTGAGTTCAGTTCTAAGACTGTCACTGTAAATGCTGCTAAAAGTCTCGTGAACAGGACCAGGCCCTCTGGTAGTTCCTGCACTTCAAAGGAATGAGCAAGGCAGGAAGGTTGAGTTTAAGGCCAGCCTGAGCTACAAAGAGAGACCTTATCTCTAAAATTTATAAACAACTCAAAAACAAAACCAAGTTCCTGTTCTAGTCTTTGTGTGCCGGGTGTGATTAGATAAGCAGCATTACAATACAATTTTTCGCAGCCATTCTGAAACATGGCTGATATTTGCTAGGTACATTCTCTGTCATGTTCCCCACTGCCACCACTACGCTAAATTAAGATCTGTAAATCCCCTAACGATCCTTATATACCATCTCCATTTTATAGCTGAGAAGTCTGAGACTTCCAGGTAGGCTATCTTATTTACAGTAAAGCCAGTAATGTATGTTTGCCTTCAGATCAGAACCCAGGCTCAGCCATTTCGTCACCAAGCCACATCAGCTGATGGTAGTTTTCATTCCACAGTGCTGTCCAGAATATTGTGGAAGACAGAAAACAATGTCATGGGACTTCTAGTTTTCAAGTATTATTCTGCCTTGCACGGTGGCACACATCTTTAATCCCAGCACTCCAGAAACAAAAACAGGTTGATTTCTGTGGAGTTCTAGGCTGTCTTGTTCTGCATAGTGAGTGCCAAGATGGCCAGGGCTATATAGAGCATCCGTGTCTAAAATAATAATAATTTATGGAGATGGTGGTGGTGGGTGTGGTGGCACACCAACCCTAGCACTCAGTATGTTTTTATGGCAAGTAACAAATACACTTTCAACAACCTTAGGGGAATGAAATAACTTATTAACTTATAACCAAAAGGATGTAAATGTCTGTTCAAACAGTCCAGTATTTTGCCACGAAATGCTGTCTTGGGAGTGACAGTAACTGAGGCTTATGCAGCAGTCCAGACGGAGGTCGATCTTTGTTACGAAGTCTTGGGCAGTGGGACCGATCACTCGCCAGTAGTTTGTACCATGAACCCAGAAGAGGGAGGAATCAGGGGGCTGGCTTGGTTGAGGAAGGAGCAGCTGGTGATGTAACACCAGGAAGATAATGGAGAGGAGAGACAGATCTACGCAGGTTTTGGAAGTAATCAGCCTGATCTACATCCAGACCCACTAAGGAGCTGAGCAGCTTTTTCTGGGCCTCAGTCCCTGTCACACTGCAGAGTGGTGCTCCAGCCATCATAGAATTTCCAGGAGGCTGAGGAACCCCCTCCCCCCCAAGCACTTACTGTTGTTGGCCACTGAATTGATCCGGGACCTGTCTGAGTTCCTCCTCTCTGGGTGATGGTTTCATCCAGAGGAAGACATTTGCATAAGAAATACATTTAACAGTTGGTAAATATTTCAAAGTTGTTGCTGGTTTTTCTTTGTGTTTCTTTGGTTCCCTCTGGACGTCTGTTTTGAGTGAGGTAGTTTGTTGGGAGTGGGTTGTGTGAGAACCATAAATAACGCCTTTGTGTCTCTTTACTTTGTGAGTGCCCCCAGTAGGGCTGGTCTCTGTGCGACAGGAACAACAATGGCATTACCTGAGTTCTCGTTCCTCGTGGGTTGTAGGCTTTATGTGGATTCCAAAGTAAACCACTAAAATGCTGCTTCCCCGCTCCCCAAATTAAAAGTCCTTCTGAGATCTTCCCTGAAAAATAAGAGACCTACAGATGTTATCTCTGCACCGAGTGGAAGGAGGGGTGCTAGTGGTGAGAAGACTGGAGGCACCCATAAACAAAGAGAGCCTTTCTGGGGTCCACACCACCAGGGCATAGCTGACATCACCAGAGGGTGGCACATGGTGAGCACTGTGTGAAGGTTTGTTATGGAGAAAGACCCAACAGTGCAGCCTCAAACCTAGCGTTTTTCATAGCAACAGTGTTACAAGCAGAACCTCTCCTCTGCCATGCCTCTGCCATCCTGAGGCCTTGCCCCTCCCCAGCTGTGAGTGCCCCGCCCCTTCATCTGCATACTGCACCCAGGCTTACAGACCCAGTATCTGGCTAGACATGGACTATATGTCTGATGAACACACATGTACTAAATGGCCTCTCATTTTCTTCAAGCTCACAGTTATTTCAAAATGCAAGACCCTCTCCCCTCCCGCTTCGACCTAGGAAGCAGAGAGAGCCGGACTGCTCATCAACCTGGTGGCTTCTGTAAGGGACACATTCCGCACTCCTCCTCAGGGCCCATGATGAAGCATCTCTGACCTCTCACAGAAAGACAGTCAGGCAGTTGGCTTCGGTGTGCACCCTCCTTGGAGTCCTAAACCCTTCACTGAAAGGCAGAGGGCTTATGCTATGTACCAAGTTGGATGTTGATATACTTTACTCTCTTTATTTACAGGCTCTCCAAGTAGAAATCACTCTGTGTCTCTGCTGCCCTCCCGTGTTAACGTCACAGGTAAGCTTTAAAGATTCAGGCATTCCGTCCATCTAGGCTGTAGCCTGCTAGCCAGGGAGTGTGTTCAAGCTGCTGCAGGACCTGCCTTAACCACAAGCTCCTCTCAAGCGAATCCCTGGAGCCTGTGCAAAGGATTGCCTGTTATAGGCTTTAGCAGGTCATGGTTCACTTGATTGTTGCTGTTAGTCTAGCAAAGGTGTGGGTACTGAAAACATATGGAAAAACGTAATGGGAAGCTGGGTGCCTGTAATCCTGGCCCTTGAGAGGTGTATGCAGGAAGACTAGGAGTTTGAGGTTATCCTCAGCCACATAGGGACTTCAGGGCAGCCTGGAATATGCGAGAACCCTCTTCTAGCTTGCTTCCAGTTGCTGTGATAAAAGACCATGGCCAAAAACGACATGGTTTGTTTCATTTCCAGCTCTCAGGTCATACCCCATCACTCAGGGCAGGGACTCGGGCTGAAGACCTGGAGCAGAGCCCATGGGGGATGCTCTTCAGTGGCTTGTTTCTCGTGGCTTGCTCAGCTTGCTTTCTGATACAGCCCAGGACCACCTGCCCAGGGAGGGCACTGCCAAGAGTGGGCTGTGCCCTCTACATCAGCCATTAATCAAGAAAGTTCCTCACAGGCCAGTCTGATTGAGACAACTTCTCAGCTGAGTTGTGTTGTTGCGTTGTTACTTTATTTAACCATGTCATGCAACGTAGCTTGGGTTTCTCTCAAGTTCACTGTTCTGCCTCCGCCTTGAGGGACTGGGATTAGAGGCGTCCACACCCACATGGAGGGCGTCCTGTGGGTCAGCCTCACGCTTTTGTGCTTTGATCTCATTAGTGCTGCGTCTCCTGCTGATGTCTGGGCAATCATAGCTAAGCTTCTGTTCTGATCGTAGTGACGACTGTGCTGAATTCCAGCATGTGTAGCGAAATCACAGAAACCTTCCATGGGGGCGAAAAGGACTAGAAAGATGTGTTTATCAACTGGGTGATAAATTATCAACAACTGTGGCAGTCATTACCATGGGGAGCTGAGTGCTTTACAGTCATTACCAACTC
>NC_022012.1:3101172-3135902 GCF_000317375.1 Microtus ochrogaster
TTTACAGTCATTACCAACTCTATTAGTGTTTACCAACAACTGTAGCAGTCATTACCATGGGGAGCTGAGTGTTTTACAGATACGTTATTGGGCTGGTAGGTGGCTGTCTTTTCCTGTTGGCTTATTTTAGGGGGAAGGAAACCGTGTGTGTGTGTGTGTGTGGGTGGTTTCTGCATGTGCGTGCACAGGTGTTTTCACCGTTCGCCGGTGTGTAGTGTGAAAGCCAATGGTTGACCTCTGTCTCTTCCTTTGTCACCCTCCATCTGTATTATTTTTGCTTAATGTTTTGTTATGTTTATAGATGATGACTTAGCAGTTAAGAGCTTTTGTTGCTCATCTCAATGGAGACCCGGAGTTCATTTCCTAGCACCCACATCAGGTGACTCACTCACCTGTACACCAAGTCCAGGGAATGCAACGCCTTTGGCCTCAGCAGGCACCTGCACTTGTGTGCACCTGTGCATATGCACACATACACACATGCACACACACAATTATAACTAAAATGATTTTTTAAAAAAGCAAAGGAGCAGGGCTGTAAGGGGAGGAAGGAATTATAGCAAGATTCTATGTGGGAAAGAGTTCCCTAACTGATATGAAAGCCAGTTCAGACTCAACCTGCTCAACTCTTCACTCTGTTAATCACATTCATGTTGTGTGCTTGCATTTAAGATTGCAGTAATGTGTGAGTCCGTAGATTTTCCTCACAGATTGTGGAGTGCAATAATTGTACATTGTATGCCCACTTGCTGAGCCAGATGGATATTTGGGTTACCCACTCGGCTTGGTGCTGTTTCAGGCACAAGGCATTTAGTAAATGAAACAGATCTGAGTTTGCTGTCGTGAATGTTCCATCAAGGGAGGCGAGGGAATGTAAGGAAGTAATGAACTACAGATGGTTTTGGATGTTGATAAAAGAGGGTAAAATACATTAACAGACCCTGGCAGTGGTGGCGCACACCTTTAATCCCAGCACTCAGGAGGCAGAGGCAGGCGGAGCTCTGAGTTTGAGGCCAGCCTGGTCTACAGAGCTAGTTCCAGGACAGGCCCCAAAGCTACAGAAATTTTGTCTCAAAAAAACAGAAAACAAAACAAAAATCATAAATAGGCAATATGGTGGAGACTAGCCACAAGGTCTGCTTCAGGTTCTTCAGTGCCCGTAGACCTGTACAGTGGGCTGATTTAAGCTGAGATAAGAAGACAGGAGAGAGCCAGTCCTATCCACACCAGGGAAGAGAACCTTCTGGGCAGAAGCAACTAACTAACACAGGCTTTGTGTTGCAGGTATTCTGAGGCAGGAGTGAGCCTCTTCCTCCAAGGAGTATTGGTGGGACGTGGGGGGCGAGGCATGGGAGGACGTGGGGGGGGGGTTGGAGGGGTGTCTGCGCTTCCGTTGTGCCATTGTGCACAGAAACTGGGGAGAAAACACTTCCATGTTAGCTGTCAGAACCTAGGAGGCCAGCAGCGGGTCCTGGCAACTCGGTTAACTTCTCAGGTTCTTTTTCTCACAAAGCGAGAGCTCGCTCTTCTATGGCATCTGTCAGGGAGTCTAGTCCACTGCGCTCTCAGGCGCCGCAGCAAGAATGTACAGGTGCCCGCTTCCTTCTCCATGGCTCTGTCTGTAATGCACTGCAGCTGTAATTAGGGCCTGAATTGCACCTGGCATGTTTGAAGCCACCAGAAGTCCTATACACATCGACACTTTAAGCTTTTTTAAGTGGGTTACTTTTTTGTTGTAGCTGGGTTATCTGTGCCTCCCCCCACCCTTTTCCTTTTGTAATTCATGGCTCATGTGGAAATTTTATAAGTTATAGTAAATAGCTAACATCATTAGTTGAGGTATTTTAGTTTGTGTGTGTGTGTCCACAGGTTGCAGAGAGCACCGAATAGGAGAGAGCTCTCTATCCATCATGAGGGTCCTGGGGTGGAACTCGGGGTGTCAGGCTTGGCAAGCAAGCACCTTTACCAGCTGAGCCATCTTGCCAGCCCAATAACAATGGTTCATACTTGAAAGTTGCTAAAATAATAGATTGTGAGGTCTCATTATAAAAAAAAAGTGTGTAAGTTGGGGCATAACTCAGTCAATCCACGGTAGGTCAAAGCTGTAGCACACCGTGAGTAGATACACGATTTTAAAGGTGCTCTGTTTGGGGTTCAGTTCTTTTCCAGCTGCAGTTCATGGGCATACTGTTTGAGGAACGGGAGCTCGGGGCCGCATGGCCCTGCCCTCCTTCCACGTTTGCTCAGTCGTGGCCCACACAAAACAAACACCTCACGGAGCGGTGTTGGCTGTTTACTGCATCCTACAACATTTATCTTTCTTTCATTTTTTTTCTTTCTTTTTTGCAGGGGTGGGGTGTTTCTTTTTACAAAAGAAGCAAAATTACTTTATTCAGAGCAAAAAAAAAAAAAAATAGTACAGGCCAGACTGTGTGGGCTACACAGTCAAGGCTGGTGGACAGGAAAGAGAACTTCAGAACCCGATTATTGTGAGGCTTCCTTTTCTGGAGCAGAAGCAGAGCTGCTCACTAAGGGGTACTGTGGGCAGTTCTTTTTGTTGTGCCATTTTTCTCTTGTTGAAAAGTTTTTTCGTAGGATATATTCAGATCACACATCCCCTCCTCAACTCTTATTAGTTTATGACCTTTGCTTTGAACAGAGTTTCCTTGCTACCCCCAAGAAAGGGAGAGAAGGGAGGAAGAGAAGGGCGAGAAAAAACCCAAACAAAACAGCTAATATGCTGTGTCGGGCGCCTGAGACCAGCCTGAGGACGCTGGGAAATGTTGGCTGTCCCCACTGGGCTGAGGACGCTGGGAAATTGCTTTGGTTGCCTGCTGTCCCCATTAGTTTTAGTGTCTACGCACAGTATCTATTTCATATTGTCTTTCAGAGGAAATTTTTAAAAAGAGGAAAAGAGTCTCTTTGTTGTTGGTTGGACATTGGTGATGTGTAGTCTCTCTGAGGTTCTTTTCTCATGAGGCAGCACAGGCTCACAGGCTAGGCGAGGTGGCACTTAGCATGGACAAAGCAAGAACTCAGGTAGTTGTGTTCTTCCTCCTCCAGTCTCTCCCAGATCCCCTCCTGGGGCCTTTACACTGTCCCCTCCTGTCTCTGCCTTCGTGTGCCTGTTGTTCACCCACCAGAATGCTGAACTCTGAATGCTCAGGCCTCACTCCCTGATATCACAGACTTCGGGGACCCAGTGGTTTACTATTCTGTGTTCATAATGCTTTCCCCCTGTTACTCCAACTATAAGGTCAGTGCCTCAAGGGGCAGTGCTGATTTCAGCCACCACCATGTCCCAGGGCCCAGTGCAGGACCTGGCACGAATTTCCGTTAGGAAGTAAGCAATAAGCAAGTGTTGTGCATGGAGGAAGTGTGCAGGCTGTCCGAGCCCTGGTGCCAGGAGTCCCGAAGGTGCAGACAGAGAGCACAGAACTCTTGGGTTTATGGGTTTGCCGTGGTTAGAGTCTGTGTAGAATCTGCCTTGTATCTTGCTTATTCCCAGGGTCAGGCTATGTCCCTACTGCGCAACATTCTGGGTAAGGCCTCCACGGGTGATGCTGGGCACCCAGCAGCTTCTTGGCAGGACAGCATCTCTGCTGTGCTGATCTGTAAGAAGGTAGGAAAGGCTGGTCCTGAGGCTGTCCCAGAGAGTTGCTACAGTCTCCCTGGAGATTGAAATTGATTATAATGCAGCCAGAAGCCATGGGAAAGCTCATGTGGGCAATCACATATTTGATTGACATTTCAAGGAGCAGGGTTCATGGTTAGGAACCTGTTGAGTGAGTGCAAATCCTGTGGGCCAGGGCAGGTGGGGAGCCTGCACAGGTGTTCTGCTGATTGTCAGGTACAGAGGGTGGGAGCAGGGATGCAGACTGGTGCTCTGAGCTCAGATGTCTTATTGTTTGGGTCAGTGGTCAGACGCTTCACTCCCGCATTTGCAGATCATTTCAAAGGGAGAACTTAAAGTTGAACACTGGGAGTTCGCACAGACTAGAGAGGGAAGAGACTCCTCTTACTGTAGCCCATTATCTGGGAGAAGCAGAGGTGACTGGGCAGTGGCAGTTTCCACTTCCCCAGTGAGCCACTCACTGAAAAGGGTTCATGTGGATCTGTGGCCCTTTGACTCCTGGACAGTTAGATTACCCATCTGACAGTTATATTACCCAATCTGTCAGTTAGACTACCCATCACTCTCTAGCTTTAACATAAACTTCACAACTTGCTGCAGTCTTTACTTACTTACTTATGTGTCTAAGTTACTGCACACATGACTGCAGTTATCCATGGAGGCCAGAAAGGGAGTCACATTCTCTGGCTTTAGGAACTGAACTTAGGTCGTCTCAAAGAGCAGTAAGCTCTTGTTTCAGTCACCACTTTATTGCTGTTCAGAAACACTGAGGCAGCTTGTGTAAAAGAAAGCATTTACTGGGGGCTTGCTTACAGTGTCAGAGGCTTAGTCCTTTATGAGCGTGGCAGAGAGCATAGCAGTAGGCAGGTGTGGTGTTGGAGAACTAGCTGAGAGCAGAGAGAGAGAGAGACACATGCATGCAGAGCCAGGTGTGAGCTAGCTTCCAAAACCTCCAAGGCCACCCCCAATGACACACTTATTCCATCAAGGCCACGCCTCCTAATCCTTCTTAAATAGTGCCACTCCCTGATAACTAAGCATTCAAATATATGAGCCTTTGAGGGTGATTCTCTTTTTCTTTTTAAGTGCAGTGTCTTTTTTAATTTTTAAAAATTTTTAATTAAAATTTTTAATTGATTTTCTTGAGCTATACATTTTTCTCTGCTCCTCCCTACCTCTCCCATGGTCCCCATGCTCCCAATTTACTGAGGAGATCTTGTCTTTTTCTATCTACTTCCCATGTAGATTAGATCCATACATGTCTCTCTTAGGGTCTTCTTCGTTGTCTGAGTTCTCTGGAATTGTGAATTGTAGGCTGGTTTTTCTTTGCTTTATGTCTAAAAGCCACTTATAAGTGAGTACATGTGATATTTGTCTTTCTGGGTCTAGGTTAACTCACTCAATATGTTGTTTTCTATATCCATCCATTTGCCTACAAATTTCAAGATGTCATTTTTTTTCTGCTGTGTAGTACTCCATTGTGTAAATGTACCATGTTTTTCTTACCCATTCTTCGGTCGAGGGGCATTTAGGTTGTTTACAGGTTCTGGCTATGACAAATAATGCTATGAACATAGTTGAGCACATGTCCTTTGGCATGATTGAGCATCCTTTGGTGGTGTGGGAGAATTGTCTGTATTCTGTCAATCATGTTTTAAATAAACGCTGATTGGCCATGTAGGAAGTATAGGCGGGAAAACCAGACAGGAAGTAGAAATGATGCAATGAGAACAGGAGAATTCTGGGAAGGAGGAAGTTGATTCCTCCCACTCCTACCCAGACCACCGAAGCAGCAGGATGTGATCTGCCCCACTGAAAAAAGGTACTGAGCCACATGGCTAACATAGATCAGGAAAATGGGTTAATCAAGATGTGAGAGTTAGCCAGTGAGAGGTTAGAGCTAATGGACCAATCAGCTTATAATTTATGAATTTCTTTGGTGCTAAACAGTTGTGGGATACCGGGCGGGACAAAAACCCTAACAACATGCAGGCCCCCCTCCATGTTACACTTTGGGTTTATACCCAAAAGTGATATTGCTGGGTCTTGAGGAAAGTTGTTTCCTAATTTTTTGAGAAATTGCCATACTGATATCCAAGGGGGCTATACCAATTTGCACTCGCACCAATAATGCCGGAGTGTTCCCTTTACCCCACAACCTCTGCAGCATAAGTTGTCATCAGTGTTTTTGATCCAGGTCATTCTTACAGGTGTAAGATGGAATCTTACATTTGATTTGCATTTCTCTGATGGCTAAGGATGTTGAGCATTTCCTTAAGTGTCTTTCAACCATTTTAGATTCTTGAGGGTCATTTATTGAAGCACCACAGCAGTCTTGACTCTTGAGCCTTCTCTCCAGCCCATATCGTGTTACCAGCTTCAGATTAGGGGCTCTCAATCTTGCTGAAAGTTGTTAGAAAGACTGATCCTGGTGCCAGTTGGGGCCCGTGAAATCTGAGCGGGAG
This sequence comes from Microtus ochrogaster, assembly GCF_000317375.1. Taxonomy (NCBI): domain Eukaryota; kingdom Metazoa; phylum Chordata; class Mammalia; order Rodentia; family Cricetidae; genus Microtus; species Microtus ochrogaster. The sequence continues at coordinate 3,107,272 of NC_022012.1, forward strand.
AGAGCATAGCACTGAAACACTCCACTGTGGAGCTGAAGTGGAGAAGCACTGCCCCCAGCAGTGACTGAGGGGCCGCCTCCTCCTCAGTGGTCTCTGCATAAGTATATGCTCAGTGTGGCCATCTTATCTGGAGGGTGAAGGAAGTACAGCTGACAGTATTTGGTAAGCAGGGATTTGTTTCCTTGCTGGGTTTTAGAGCATGTTGCCTGGTGGTAGCCACTGCCTGACACCCCACCCAAGAGGCATGAGAGCAGTAAGAGCAGCTGCCCCAATATTTTACATTACTGGCCAGCTTGTTTGGTCTGATGTAGAGAGAATACAGAGCGGCTGGCTCCTGTTCAGGGAGAGAATACAGAGCGGCTGGCTCCTGTTCAGGGAGAGAATACAGAGCGGCTGGCTCCTGTTCAGGGAGAGAATACAGAGAGGCTAGCTCCTGTTCAGGGAGAGAATACAGAGCGGCTGGCTGCTGTTCAGGGCGAGCCATGAAATGTTGTGAAATGTCAAGTCTAACCTTTGCAAAACTAGCTCATCCCCATTAGTCCTTTTGTGACACAATAAGGAGAGAGAGGGAGAAAACAAATACTACTTTGAATTATTTGGAACTTGTTCTAGGGTAAACATAATTAGCACCAGGATCAGTAATTCTAATAACTTCCGGCCAAGCTTAAGAGCCCCTGCTCTGAAGCTGGTAACATGATAAGGGCTGGAAAGAAGGCTCGTGAAGACTTTCAAAACTGTAACACTAATGCCATTTTCATACTTTAGGAAAAAAAGTAATTTTAGATGACTATTCAATGATTGCTTAAAGCACAATTAATAAAAAACTCTGGGTCAGAAATTGGGGTTTAACCTGAAGATCCAAAAAGCAAAACAGCCAGCCACTGGCTCTTACCTCCACCTCAATTTGAAATGGTGACCCTGTGTCCTGGAATCTCAGAAGGAGACTGCGTCTGAGAGCTGCCCCCCCCCCCAGTCTTATCTTCCTTTCTAGGGCTGGGATTAAAGGTGTGCATCACTGGGATCAAAGGCAACACCACTCGATTTCTATGGCAACTAGTGTGGCTACTGGGGTTAAGGTATATGTTACCATAATCTGGTCTGTAAGGCAACTAGAGAGGCTCTTTTACTCTCAGATCTTTAGGAAGTCTTTATTTGTTAAAATATAATTTAAATGCCACTACAGTTGCTCTTTGAAAAAAATTATCATAAACATACTCTGCAAAAAAAGAAAGAAAAACTAGACAGGTCCTTTCTTTACCCACTGAGTCTCCCTGCTGACCACTTCTCCTTTCCTTTCTCTCCATGGGCGAGCTCCAGTGAAACCAGCAAACTCTGGCTCCTTGCATGTGTCTTAGCGCCCTCCACTTTCCAAGAACCCTTCCATCCTCATGTCAGGGACCACAGAATCAACATTTGAAAAAGTCACTTTATTTTTAGTTATGTGTTTACTGCAAGTGCAGGTGCCCATGGAGCCCGGAAGGGAGTGCTGGATCCCTTGAGCTGGAGTTGGTGGTAGGTGCTCTGAAATGAAATCCAGTCATTTTCAAGAGCAGTAACCTTTGTTTTGTTTTGCTTTTTGTCTTTTTGTTCCGAAGTCTGCCTGTTTTTCCAGGTTGTGGTCTCATGTGGCCTACCATACCATAATCTCTAGAGTGGCTGGGACTTCTAGTGCTCATTACCACACCTGAACTTTAAGACCAAACTTTAGATTCCATATACGTGTGCTTGTGTGCCTGCCTGCATGCGTGCGTGCGTGCGTGCGCAGGTACGTGTTCAATGGTGATTCTCTCTCAGTTTCTGATTTATTTCACGAAACGTGTTCCTCGGTCCATCTGTGTCAGGATGGTCAGGATGTCTTATAATTGGTGGCCTTTTGTTTTGAGTACACAGCACATTGTCATCAGCAGCTGTGCAGCTGAGTGCTTCGCATTACTGAATAGCTACAGTAAAGACGGGCATGCAGCTACCTCTTTGACATTCTTGCTTTTTTTCCCCTGGGTTGAGACCCAGACACTAGTGTCCTGTCTGTCGCTGACAGTGGAGTGCTAAAGTTGTCAACTAAGGTTGAAATTTTATCTCCACAGGGCCTCCTGATATATCCCTTTGGTGTCAGGAAGCTCCAGTGTGGAGTACATGTGTATTCAGTCTGTTAATTCCTCTTGCTGGACCGAATCTCCCATCCTTGTATAGTGGCCATATTTATTTGTATTGCTTTTGTTGTAGCATATTCTGCCCACGACGCTACCCCACTGCTTTAGATGCCGTTTTCATGGGATGCTGTATACTGTTGTTTTATATGTGCCCAAACAGTTGAAATTAGTTTTTTGTTAAAAAAAAAAAATGATAGAGATTTGGGGTTCTGCTCAAATTTAATCATTGTCTTTTAATTCTAATATAATTTAATGCATTTACATGCAAGGTTACTATTGCTACGTAGGATCTGAGTCTAGCTGTTTTACAACTGGTTTTCTAGTGTTGTGTTTCCTGCTTCTCTTACAGTCGTGTGGTAGTATGTTTTGGTGCCTTGTGTACTACTTTTTGGGTTTTTCCCCCCACAAAGCTTGAAAGAAATACACCTTGATTATAATTAACTGTTTCAAAACTAATGTCCCGATTTCCTTAGCACTAAGACATAGGGATAGCTGTTCACTGTGAGAGCTGTGGAGACAGACTCCCACTCAGATGCTGTCTCCCTGGGAAGAACTTTTTTTAAACATTATGCAGCACACTTTCTTTATTCTTCCTTTTCTATTGAAAAGGGGGAGGGGCTCTCAGTGTTGTTTAGCAACAATAAGCACAGCACCAGCATTTGCACATGGTGATTATAAATTTTCCTTCTCATAAAGAATATAGCCAGACTGGAAGAGGTATATAGAGTAGGTGGAGTCAGAAGGATGCCACGTAACTGTCGAAGGAGAAAGCCACCAGCCAAAATCTTATTGGTAGGCCACAGTAACCATAGAAATGGGTTAATTTAAGATGTAAGAGTTAGCTACAAATATGTCTAAGCTACTGGTCAAACTGTGTTGTAATTAATACAGTTTCTGTGCTGTTATTCACATCTGGGTGGCTGGGAAACGAATGAGCAGTCTGATTACAAAATGTCCCGCCAATGTGCGCCAACTACATCCAAAGTAGCTTCTTTATTAACCAATGGTAATAAAACATATTCGTGGCATACAGAGAGAAATCCCACATACAGATTTTCATGCACTGACTACGTTAGGTGTGACCAATTAAGCTAGAGGTTTGCGATTAATCACTGTAAAGAAGTGCAGCAGTGCTGTTGTACTTTTTAATCACTGTAAAGAAGTGCAGCAGTGCGTGCAGTAGGATCAGAAACCCATTGCCATTGTTCTTGAGTTCTCGGTAGTCCTCATTGTCCGCTATGTTCAGAGAGTCTGGTTTTATCTCAGGCTTTTTCAGACCCAGGCCAGCTGGCCTTGGTGAGTTCCCAATAGAACATCCCCATTGTCTCAATGGGTTTCTGATCCTACTGCACGTACTGGCTTTGTAAGAGCCTAGGCAGTTTGGATGCTCAACTTACTAGACCTGGATGGAGGTGGGGGTTCCTTGGACTTCCCACAGGGCAGGGAACCCTGATTGCTCTTCGGGCTGAGGAGGGAGAGGGACTTGATTGGGGAGGGGGAGGGAAATGGGGGGAGGTGGCGGGGAAGAGACGGAAATCTTTAATAAATAAATTAATTTTGAAAAAAAGCAAAAAAAAAGAAATGCAGCAGTTGTACTTTTTAATCACTGTAAAGAAGTGCAGCAGTGCTGTTGTACTTTTTAATTGTTGTAAAGAAGTGCAGCAGTGCTGTTGTACTTTGGGAACACGGCGTTCTGGTAACCATAGTAACTAGTGCAGGCAGTGGGAGGAAGGCAAAAGTGCTTGATTTGTATTGGGCTTCTTGCTGGTTGTATTAAAAGGAATTTTTGTAGCATGATTAATAATTTTAAAGTACAAATGAAATATCACTACAAATGTTTTGGAGACTTTGCTTCCAGCCCCAGTGGGGTGCCTGCTGGAAGAAATTTCTTTCTCTTTTTCTGTATCTCTGTGTAAAGGCATAAGCAGTTAATCTCCTGGGCTGTGATCTTGTTAATGGAAACAAGGTGAAGGGTAAATACAGAACATACACTAAATAACCCTGTCTAAAAGTCTTAAGTCTCTTTGGAGACTCGTGGCAATCTCTTGACTGTGACCCCTGTAAAATCAAAAAGCACATCGCGTACTTCCAATATATAGTGGCACAGCATATGCATTACAATTCAAAAGCAGGAAAATACTAACCAAAGCAAGACTAAAACCACTTGGGTAAACTCCAAACTCTGCATCTCCTTGTCTGATGTCAACTTTTTTCAGCTTTGTTGACTACAACTTCTCTCTCGGGTGCTTCCACTCGCAGGTAGCAGCTCTCCTCTGCAGGCATCCCGTGACTCTGCATCTCTGATATCTTGGCGTCTCCAAGGCAATCCAGGCTTCATCTTCATGGCTTCACACAATGGCCTCTCAGGGCCTCCACTCATGGACACCCTGACACATGCCTGGCCTCAGCTACTTTCCTTAGTCATGAAGGGAGATTCCACAGCCTGTTTCTTGTATCCTTGACTATAAACTCAGAGCCACTTGGCCAAAGCTGCCAAGTTCTGCTGGGACTGGATCATGACTCCCTTGTTCAAATACATCTTCCTCTTTTCAATGGTTTCCTTCACTTAGTGTGGGAAATCCTTCTGTATATGTGTTTCTTTTATTGGTTAATAAAGAAGCTGTTTTCCACCAATGGCTTAACAGAATATAGCCAGGTTGGAAGATAGATAGATAGATAGATAGATAGATAGATAGATAGATAGATAGATAGATAGATAGATAGTAGGTGGAGTCAGGGAGCCACCATGGAGCTGCCAGAGGGAATGCCTACTGGTAGGCCACGCCTCGTAGTAAAATACAAGATAATAGAAATGCGTTAACCAAAGATATAAGAGCTAGCTTAATACGCTTAGGTGAGTGGCCAAGCAGTGATTTAAATACTACAGTTTCTGTGTGTTTATTTTTGGGAGTCTGTGCTGCTGGGAGATGAATAAGCAGCCTCCTATACATTCACTGCCTAAACTTGGCTGTCCTGGAACTTGCTCTGTAACCAGACTGGCCTTAAACTCTGAAACCTTTCTGCCCCTGCCTCTGGAGTGCTGGGTTGAAAGGTGTGTGCCGCCACCTCAGGTCCTAAACTTTCTTTCATTCCTTTTCACAGATTGGAAGCTCAGCTGGGTGGGGTCTTGTTCTGAAGTTCAGGTTTTTCTTTAAGCTTTCTATCTGCATTTTGTATATTCCCGTGTTCAGCTTGCTCCTTTCATTATAGACCTGCATAAGACTGGCCACTGACAACCTTGCTCCTTTCATTATTGACCTGCATAAGACTGGCCACTGACAACCGTGCCACACAGTTGGTACCGGGCTGTTGTGAGATGCCCTCTACTGCAGCTGCTAATTCAGAGCCCTCACTTTAGCAGGCAGACTCTTTGGCCAGAGCAGAGAGCAGCCATGTTCTTCCCCAAAATATACAAGAACAGTCTCTAGGCCACATACTAACATTCTTCTCTGACATCTCTTGAGCCAGGCCCCCACAGTTCAGATCAGCCTCAGAACCACTGTCCTCCATGATCCTACTAGAATTGCCTGTTAAGGCCCACTTAAAAGGATTCAGCTGCTTTTCTAATTAAGTCATAGAGTCCACATTCCACACGAACATGCTCTGATCTCTTCCAGCAATACCCCAGTTCCTGCACCAACGCTGTTTCCGTTAGGATTTCTGTTGCTTGAAGAGACACCATGACCACACAATTCTTTAAAAGGAAAACATTTAACTGGAGCTGGCTTACAGTTCAGAGGTTTAGTTTGTTATCATGGCAGGGAGCGTGGCAGCACACAGGCAGACAGTGCTGGAGAGGAGCTGAGAGCTCTGCATCTGGATCCACAGGCAGCAGGAAGAGACAGGGAGCCACTGGGCCTGACCTGAGCTTCTAAAACCTCAAGGCCACCCCCAGTGATGCACTTCCTCCACCAAGGCCACACCTGCCACAGGTGCCTCCTCCTAATGGACCTAATTGGCATTTTTATTCAAATTACCACAGGGGGTCAGGTATCCAGTCCAGGTGCTCTGCCCCTGAGCTTTGTGCCCAGACATTTGTTTTTAAAATAGCTTATTACATAGCTTTGGGCAACCCAGTACTTAGCTGAAGAGCCCTGGCCTCAGCCAGTGAGACAGTGGGCCCAGAGGCTTTTGCTGGTCTTGTTAGATAAATAAAACTTGACAGTCCGGGTAGTGAAGTTGCTCATAGAGTCTTTAGATTCTTTCCGTTGCTGTGAGGCAGTGCCCCAGCAAATGCAGCTAAAGGAAGAAAGGGCTTGTTCTGGCCCACAGTTCCAGACGGGTGGAAACTGCAGCAGCATGGAACTAGCCTGGCAGTCAGGAAACAGACCAGCCGCATTTTATCTGCACACAGTGGACCAGGCCGTACACCCTTAGAGCCTGACCTAGTGACAGACTTGCTTCTGTCTCCTCAAGTACAAAAGCCTGTGGGGACATTTCTCACTCAGGTCACCACAGCTGTAGCTGGCAGAACCGTAAGAAGTGAGCATCCATGCCTGAGGTGGAGAGCAGACTATGAGCTGATTCTGACCTCAGGGCTTTTGTCAAGTTCACAGAGGAAAAACATCTGGATGGCTGTAAGCTGCAGGTAGCATTTGAAGCATTAATCAATTCCCTTTGGTTCTTGTAGTTCCTAAGCTTTCCCACCCTCCACCCCCACCCCCATGGAGAGGGTGGAAGCCAGGCTTCACTCTGCTAAACAAGGCCTCCACCATGGAGTAGCACTTTTACTTGTGTTATTAGGAGGGAAGCTATTGCATGACTGTATGGTCTCTGCCTCAGTTTCCTTCTAGTACTGCTTCATGAGGTTACAGGGATTAGAGTCAGTATAGGCAGAATGCTTGGAGCAGCAGCTGGCATGTGCCGGTGCTCTGTGCCTGTGCCAGCACTGAGAACTGAGGCCAGCGTTCAGGAGTGAAGAAGCCAAGGCTCTAGCTAGGATACCATCGTCAAACTCCAGCTGCCTTCCTGATGTGTGCTAACAATTCTGCTGTTGTACTGGATATTCCTTTGTCATACGCTCTCAGCAGATGTTCATTTGTGTGCCCCAAATGATGTAGGGCAATATGGCAGGTACCAGAAGGTATGGAGACTTAATCGGACTTCCATAGCACCTGTTAGGATGTTTCGGCCAAGTTGGAAGGTTGTAAGAACAAGAAGTCATCATAACAAATATAAATGTAGTAAGAAAGATACAGGTAAGCAGATGAGTGCCCAAAAGAAGAGATGATTTTCAAGAAAGAAAATCTTGGAGCTAGAAAGATAGCTCAGCAGTTAAAGAGTACTTGTTTTTGCTGAGGCCCCAGGTTCAATTCCCAGCACCTACATGGTGGTTCCCAACCACTCGTCCAGCACCTTCTCCGGCCGCCAAGTGTGCCAGTCATACACATGGTGCACTTGTATATGTCCAAGCAAAAACATATTCCTATAAAATAAACACATCTTTACATTTTTTAAAAGAGAAAAACAGAAGAAAACCTTAGAGGAACTCGTCCTTGAACAGGGCTGGAGAGAAGCTACACAGTCTTTGGAGGATAAGAGCCAATCAGGCTGTGCTCCCAGGGTCCAAGCTGTTCTTACCTGTGTGTTTCCTCTGCAGTGAGAAAGGGGGGGGGAGGGGGAGATGCAGCAAACCAGGCTGCCAGACATGACACAAGTCTTTTCATTCAACAGAAAGCACAAAAGTTAATTAAGGATCATGTGCCTGACTTTAGATCCAAAGAAGACGTACACAGAAAATGTGCCAGGACTAAGGCTCAGTATCTTCCTTCATTCCTTCCTTCCTTCCTTCCTTCCTTCCTTCCTTCCTTCCTTCCTTCCTTCCTTTCTTCCTTTCTTCCTTTCTTCCTGTTCATCTATTTATTCTACATCTTGGCCACAGTCCCCCCTCCTCCTTTCCTAGTCCCTCTCCCCCACCCCCTCACCCTACAATTTCCTCCTTTTCCATCTCGATTCAGGAATGGGCAGTTCTCTATGAGTATATAAACCACGGCATATCGAGTTGCAGTAAGATGGCTGGGTGAAGTGACCCAGTATGAGAAGTCAGGCCCCACAAGCCAGTAAAAGATCCAGAGACAGCCCTGTTCCCACTCTTAGGAGCCCTACAAGAGGACTAAGCTACACAACTGTAACATCTATGCAGAGGGCCTAGGTCAGTTGTCCGGTCAGTCTCTGTGAGCTCCTATGAGCCCAGGTTAGTTGATTATGCGAGCCTTCCTGTGGTGTCCTTGACCCCTCTGGCTCCTACACTCCTTTTTCCTCCTGCTCCACAGGATTCCCAAACTCTGCTGGTCTCTGCCTCTGCCTCCATTAGTTATTGGATGTCGCCTCTCTAATGACAGTGTGGTCACAGGAAATGGCCAGTTCAAGCTACTTATCCACTATTGCTAGGAGTCTAAACTGGGGTGTGTCCCCCCCCATAGATTCCTGGGAGCTTCCCCTGAACCAGGCTTCTGCCCAACCCCGAAATATCTCCCACCAGCAGGTCCCTTCTGCACCTCCCCCTCTGTACCCCTCCAACCTGTGCCCATCCCCTCCCATCCTCAGTCCACTCACAAAATCTCTTCTATTGCCCTTCCCGGGAAGATCTGGGTGTCCCCCATGAACTCTCTTTGTTACCTAGTCTCTCCGGCTCTGGATTGTAGCATAATTATCTTTTATTTTACAGCTAATATCCACTTATGAGTGAGTACATACCATGTTTGTCTTTACTGGTCTGGGTTACCTCACTTAGATGATTTTTCTAGTTCATCCATTTGAGGCTCAGTGTGTTTCTAACTGTCTGGCCTTGGAGATTTTCACTTGGCTGACTGGTACACAAAGACTCTATATCCTGCCATTCTTGAGCAAGAAAACGGATACAAACTAGCAACGTTCTTCATTTCCTCTTGACGGTTTTACAAAGATGGGTGTTCTCCTTCTAGGTATTTGTCAACACTGATGACAAACATGACCTTTTCCTTGAAAGACTGTTTCTGAAAAAGCTGCCTGGTGAGCGTGAGGTTGATGTTCAGGTAAACCTCGCTCTCCCTGGTATCTTGAGGACCCTCTTCAAACTTTACAAAGTCAGGGAACTAGTAATGTCTCCATAAATCAAGTTTGCATCCTGCTCCACCCACTTCCCACATTCACTTCAGTACAGTCTGCTCCAGGTTTACTATAGACAGAGTCGTGTGTGGGCTGCTTCCTAAGCAGTTACCTCCTCGCTGTTCGCAGGCACAGCCAGGCTTCCAGATTCTCAGGGCACTTTGTCCCCACATTCTAGAAGCTTCAGATAGCTTGGGTTAGGGTAGCTTTGTCTTCTTTCTCTGACAGACTGCTATCTGTCTGTCTTGTACCAGCATCATGCGTCCCTCTCATTGCCCTCCACCCTCAGTTTGCTCAGTCAGCTTCAGCCAGGGCCCTGTTTGCAGTGTGTCTGAAATTAAAGTAACTTTGTTCTTTCCTTTACAAGAGTTGAGATTCAGTTGTTTTAGGAATGCATGACCCCAGGGACAGACCTGTCTGGGGTAGAGCAAAGGAAAGAGACAGAGGACCCAAAGCTGGGATTGGTGGTCTGGATTCCCAGTGGAGTGCATGCAGCCCTGGAAGCGGGACATTCATTGCAGAGTTGCATACCACTGGACAAGTAGGCGGGCTTAGCCAATCTGGGTAGCAATAGTCTCCAGGGTTGGGGGAGGCATCTTCAGGCCATAAATATGGGGAGAGGGAGAAAGCTAGAGTGGAAATTTGCAGACATTGTCAACACTTGGTCCCAAGAAAAGCTTGCCATCCTTCGGAGTCTGAGCTGTGAGGTCGTTGACATGGTTCACTTAGTACTGCGCTCACTCAGAGCGCCCTCTGCTCCCTGTGGGGTGTGTCTGGTTATAAATCTTCCCAGGCCTCTGGGCAGCTGCGGTCATTAGCGTGCATGCTTTAGTCTTTGAGGTGATGCTTTAGCATCTAAAGCCAAAGCTTGGAAGTGTCCTGGCCCCCACCCTCCTTCCAGGAACTCCTACACAGTCACTGTTCACTGTGAGTAACAGAAAGACATGCCCACATTGTTGGTTTTGTCTCTTGTGGCAGCTGCAGGGTCAGAGCTCTGAGCTTAGCGGGGTTTTAAGGTACCCTCTTATGTGGAGTCCACGCCTGTAATAACTCAGTAGGGCTGATCTCACGCTGCAGCCATTACCGGTGTGAACGAGCAGAATGCAGCTCTCGGGTGGCTGGCATGGCCAGCTTATGGACAAGAGGCCTCCGTTCTTCCCCACAAGGCGGGTAGCTTCCTGACAGCCTCTTCCTGAAGAGAGCTGTGGATGCTGATTCTCTTTCTCAGAAGAAAATCACAAGACAAGGGATGTAAAATCAGACCTCAACTTTTGGAAGGGAGCACAGCAAAGTATTTGTAAACAGACTTTGGGGTAAGGACATAGCACACACAGCATATGTGTGGATGCCAGAGAACAAGCTGCAGGACTCACTGCTCCCTTAGTACCCTGTGAGTTTCAGGGATGGAGCCCAGGTCATCATACTTGACAGCAAACACCTGTACCCACTGAACTGTATTCTGGCTCTGTAAACACAATTTTAAATGTTCCTTATTTTGTGTACCATGGTAGAGGTTTGGGTAGTTTCCTTAGCCACACCCTATTAGTGTATATTTTATTCTCCTAAGTAGTTTTGCAGTGATCTTATATATACATCATTAGCAGCATGAGCTGGGATCTAGATTCCTAGATGTAGGATTTGGGGGGTCAGTAGTATTGTTAGATTCTAAGGACCTAGCCGGGCGATGGTGGCGCACGCCTTTAATCCCAGCACTCGGGAGGCAGAGGCAGGCGGATCTCTGTGAGTTCGAGGCCAGCCTGTTCTACAAAGGGAGTTCCAGGACAGGCTCCAAAGCTACAGAGAAACCCTGTCTCAAAAAACCAAAAAAAAAAAAAAAAAAAAAAAAACCAAAAAAAAAAAAAAGATTCTAAGGACCTTAAGGAATAACAACAACAAAAAAAAACCCTGAATATGTCCAGATCTCTGTGTGACAGTACAGCTCTTAGGAAAAGGGTTTGAATATTTTAAGAAACTGGTTACACTGAACGCAAAGAGCAGATGTCAGAAATGCAGTTACGTAAAATTGAAAGCACTGAGAGCAGCGTTATATGGTGTAGAAACCCTACCAAGTGAAATAGTGTAAAGAAGCGCTCAGTTTAGAGCAGAAGCAGGTGAGGGGCACTTGCGCCTTGGGGGCTCCTTTACTGATAGACCTTCTTAGTTGGGGTTGCATCTGCTGTGATGAACCCCATGAGGAAAGCAGCTTGGGGAGGAAAGGATTTATGTAGTTTGCACACTGCAGCCCATCACTGAAGGAAGTCTGGACAGGAATTCAAACAGGGCAGGAATTCAAACCCGAGGCAGTAGCTGATGCCATGGAGGGGTGCTGGTTACTGGATTGCTCGTCATGGCTCGCTCAGCCTGCTTTCTTACAAACTAGAACTAGAACCAGCCCAGGAATGGCCCTACCCACAGTGGGCTGGGCCCTCCCCCATCAATCACTGGTTAAGAAAATGCCCTACAGGCTTGCCTACAGCCCATCTTTTGAAAGCAGAATTGATGTTCCCTCCTCTCAGATGACTAGCTTGTGTCATTGACATAGAACTATCTACAACATAGACTTATGAGAACATGTGTTTCTGTTGTTGGCACCTTTTTGTATATTTCAGTACTGGTAAGTGGGAGGGGAGATAAGTGTCCATGTGTGTCTGCCAATACTTCCTGCCTGTAGCGCTTTGGGGACTGTCAAGTGGTATAGGAGGCTCTTCTGTTCATGTGTTGCTTTCATTGGCTAATGAATAAAGAAACTGCTTTGGGCCTGATAGGGCAGAACTTAGGCAGGCGGAGAGGACAGGACTGAATGCTGGGAAGAAAGGCAGAGTGAAAGAGAAACCATGGAGACGCCATGGACAGACATGCCGAATCTTTCCTGGTAGGCCACGAACTTGTGGTGATATACAGGTTAATAGAAATGGGTTAAGTCAAGATGTGAGAATTAACCAATAAGAGGCTAGAGATAATGGGCCAAGCAGTGTTTTAATTTCTGTGTAGTTATTCCAGGTGTAAGCTAGCTGGGACAAACAAGGGGCCCCCTCCTGTAACTGGCCAGGGAAACCGATATCTGAGCGAGCATTTGGCATGGCAGAGTGGAATCAGGTGGCTCTCGCTGCCGAACTAGGCGTTGAGATGGCAGCGCTGCAGTATGGGCCCTGTTGTTTGCCCTGCTCCGAGTCCCTGACAGAGACCACTCCTGAAAGCCTGAGGACCACCTGGCATGGCGTCTGGCTCACACAGGCTGTCTGAAATCCAGTATTTCTAGAAAACATTAAACATGTGTGTATTTTAGTGCCTCAAGGTTTCATTTTTCCTTTGTCTTTCAGGGAAAATATTGGGCATTAAGTATTAAACTTTCTAATACCGGCATCAGCCTGGGTGGCTTATAACCCATACTTCACAAGGCTGAGGCAGGAGGATTGCCAAGAGTCCAAGGCTACCCTGGACATAGTGTTTCAGTTCAGTCTTGACTACAGAGTGAGGTTCCTATCTTTAAAACAGCAATTATTAACATCAGTATTGAGCATGGGAACCACAACTCAGCCTGGGCTACACAGCAAGTTCCGGGCCAACCTTAACTACATAGCAAGACCCTGTCTCAGAAAAAAACAAAACAAAAACTTGGTACATTTCCACAGTGAACTGAAATCATTTGCCAGGATGCTCCAGTGTGCAGTTGTTGCCCCCAGGGGTTTTGCTGGCATTTGAACAGAATCTGTTTTGCTGACTGCCGCTCTCTTCTGTTGTGGTGCTCTGAGCTTGTTGATAGCCACATTCTTTCGTGGCAGCTGCGTATTGTGCACGCCTGTTCTGTGTTTAGGCTATAAATCTGCGGTAACCGAGTGGCAGCACCATCTGCCCTAAGAAACTGCCTGTGCAGCTTGAATACTGTTGTCCTAGGCATAACTTCCTCCTCTTAGCCCTGCAGAGATAGTGCAGACACACGGGTATGAGAGAGGTCACTGTCAGTGCCCTGTGTGGGCTCCCTGATGGAGACAAGTGTTTCTTAAGTGTTTGGTGCCTACCTAGCTGAAATTGATACTTGAAGTAATTCTGAACATGTTTGTGTTGTAATTTTTTTCAACCTTTTTTCTTTTTCTTTTTATGTGAACTGGTCTTTTGCCTGCATGTATTTCTGTATGAGGGTGTTGGAACCCCTGAAACTGGAGTTACAGTTTTGAGCTACCATGTGCGTGCTGGGAATTAAACCCAGGTCCTCTGAAAGAACAGTCAGTGCTCTTAGCCACTCTACAGCCATCTCTACAGCCCCCTCAACCTAAATTTTATCATTCCAGCCAGTAGCATGTTAAAGGTTACCATGGGCAACGGGATACCTCCTCGCCCATTCCGGCCAAGGCTTTGTGACTGTGTGGCATTGCTGTGACTAACTTCATGTCATGGCTTCCATACTTGTGACCTCTGTGTGCCTTTGTTTAATCTGTAAATGAGGCTAACAGCTGCCTCAGGAACTTAGGGGAATTACAGGTGTTTACAAATGTGGGACAGTCTTTGTCATAGATTGTGAGCTAGGTCTTCACCAGGGAACACTGGGCCAGAGCTTTGCCAGCTCAATGAAAGATACTGGCCTTTCAGGAAGGAGGGCTCGGTTGCGCCAGCAGCGAGACACTCTCTGTGGTCAAACACACACAGGTTCCCCGAGAGCACACAGTAGCCCCGGTAGCACTTCTCAGGGCCAGAGCAACAGGACAGGGTGGGTCTTGACTCACATTGATATACCATGTGCATATTTATGCCAGTTTCTGTGGAAGACTCTTTCCCATTGCCTTAGAGTATGGTTTTTAATTTTGTACAGAAAGAAACTTGGATTCAGCTTGTAAAATGAAAAGTAGAAACTCCTTAAAACATACTCCCAGCATTAAAATGAAATGCCTAGAAAAAAGGGAGACACCATATCCTGCCTAGCTGATCTAGAAAAGCCATTGCCAGCATGGTAGAAAAACATTATCTAGTTATATTAGTGTGTGTGTGTGTGTGTGTGTGTGTGTGTGTGTGTGTGTGTGTGTGTGTGTGTGTGTGTTGGGTACATGCACGCTCATGCTGATGCCAAGAAAAATTAATTTCTAAAGTAATAATAATAGAATGCAATTAAGAACTATAAAGATTAAACCAGACATTTGATTTTTAAAAAAGAAAAAAAAAGAAAGGAGATAGAAGTGCCCAGGAAGGAGCGAAAGGCTAGCCTACCCTAGCCTGACTTGTTTCTTGTCTGTCAAGTCCAGAGCGAGCCCACTGCAGTAGGCGCCTCTGTACCAGCGGCCTCTAAGCATCATGTGTATAGTGTGAGGTGACAATTACACTCTCAGAGAGCAGCGGCTGAAGCCTGATCTGCTGTGTCAGAATGGGAGACAGAGATCATAATGGGCCAGGTGTGGCGGGGGCACACCTTTAATCCCAGCTCTTGGGAGGCAGAGGCAGGCGGATCTCCGAGTTGCTCCAGGACAGCCAGGGCTACACAGAGAAGGGAGGGGAGAGAGGCCTGGAGGACAGTAATGCCAGTCTCGCACCCTTCTTCTCACTGACTTCACCTTCTGTAACTACCTAGACTCTCTTAACTGTGGGTGTGGTGTGGTTGTGCAATGGAATGGGCAGGGCAGCCAGACCACTGAATTTCCCATCCAGCTGTGTGGGAATGAGTGGCTCTCCTGCAGACGGAATTCCTCAGCATACTAGAAAGGTTTGTTCTGGGGCTTTAGATGAAACAAACACCCTGTTTATCCAAGTTGGATCCATAAGACATTTGCCATCCTTGTGATGGTGGGCCTCTTAAAAGGCCAAGTTTTCACCTACACCCATTTTTGGCACATATTTGTCTAGAGTCTTTTTTTTTTTTAAGTTGTTGTTTTTTTTTTTTTTTTTAGTCAGATTTTCAGTTTTGTGTTCTCACTGCCAAATAATTTGAATTTAGAAGGATTTCTAGAGTGAGCCTGTAGACTCGCAGTAAGGGAAAAAAACCTTTGGCTTGTGTCTGGGCTTGCCTGCAACTTCTTGGCAGGGTAAGGGCATGCTGAAGATTGGTTCTTTTTTTTTGATTCTAGGAACTCAACATTTTAATTTTATTCAAGTTTTCAAACTACAAACAATGCTTATAATAAGCTCCTCAAAATAACACTTGGGCACCGGACATTCTGGTTGTGCTGGGAACAGCGCCATGTTTTTTGCTAGTGTGATAGATGGAGAACTACTACACATTAAAATAATTGAGTTTTGGGTAGGCAGAATTAACATAATAAAAATGGCAATCTTACCAAAAGCAATCTACAGATTCAATGCAATGCCCAGCAAAATTCTTCAAAGACCTCGAAAGAATGGTATTCAACTTCATGTGGAAAAGCAAAAAAACCAGGATAGCCAAAACAATCTCGTACAATAAAAGAACTTCTGGAGGCATTACAATCCCTGACTTCAAACACTACTATAGAGCTACAGTACTAAAAACAGCCTGGTACTGGCATAGGAACAGATAGGAGAACCAATGGAACCTCATAGAAGACCTGGATACAATCCACATCTTTGAACACCTGATTTTTGACAAAGAAGCAAAAAATATCAAATAGAAAAAGAAAGCATATTTAACAAATGGTGCTGGCATAACTGGATATCAACATGTAGAAGAATGAAAATAGACCCATATCTTTCACCATGCACAAAACTCAAGTCCAAATGGATCAAAGACCTCCACATAAAGCCAGCCACACTGGACCTTATAGAAGAGAAAGTGGGAAGTACATTTGAACATATTGGCACTGGAGATCACTTCCTAAATATAACCCGAGTAGCACAGACACTGAGAAAAACAATTAATAAATGGGACCTCCTGAAACTGAAAAGTTCTGTAAAGCAGAGGACAGGTCAATAAGACAAAAAGACAGCCTATAGAATGGGAAAAGATCTTCACTAACTCCACATCAGACAGAGGTCTGATCTCCAAAATATACAAAAACCTCAAGAAATTGGTCACCATAATCCAATTAAAAAAATGGAGTACAGACCTAAACAGAGAACTCTCAACAGAGGAATCTAAAATGGCTGAGAGACACATCCTTAGTCATCAGAGAAATACAAATCAAAATAACTCTGAGATTTCATCTTACACCTGTAAAAATGGCCAAGATCAAAAACACTGATGACAACTTATACTGGAGAGGCTGTGGGGAAAAGGGAACACTTCTGCATTGCTGGTGGGACTGCAAGCTGGTACAAACCCTTTGGATGTCAGTGTGGCTATTTCTCAGAAAATTTGGAAACAACCTTCCTCAAGACCCAGTAATACCACTTTGGGGTATATATCCAAAGGATGCTCAATTATACCACAAGGACGTGTGCTCAACTATGTACATAGCAGCTTTGTTTGTCATAGCCAGAACCTAAATGCCCCTCCAGCAAAGAATGGATAAGGAAAATGTGGTACATTTACACAATGGAGTACTACACAGCAGAAAAAAATAATGACATCTTGAATTTTGGAGCTAGAAAACATTATTTTGAGTGAGGTAACTGAGACACAGTAAGACAATTATCACATGTACTCACTCATAGGTAGTTTTTAAACATAAAGCAAAGAAAACCAGCCTACAAACCACAATCCCAGACAACAGTGAGGATACTAAGAGAGACTTACATAGATTTAATCTACATGGGAAGTAGAAAGTAGAAAAAGACAAGATCTGAGTAAATTGGGAGCATGGAGACCTTGGGGGAAGGCTGAAGGGGGCAGGGAGAGGCAGGGAGGGGAGCAGAGAAAAATGTAGAGCTCAATAAAAATCAGTTTTAAAAATAAAATAATTGAGTTTTTAAAAATGCATGCGAATTTAAGTGGGCATTTGTGTTGCCCTGAGGAAAACAAATTGTTCCTCTTCAGTCTTCCGGGACTTGGTTTCTGGGCCCTCACAGCAGCTACCCTGCATTGAGGCAGCTGGAGCTATCCAGGGTTAGCGTGGGGGGAGACTGCTTCACAGAACATCACTGGCTCTGTCAGACAGTGGCTATTTGCTTCTTCCGTGGCTAGAACTTGTCATAGCAGCTAACGGCTACCATTGGAAATAGGAGACTGGCCATTTGCTTCACGGAGGGAACTTTGCGGGTCAGTGTGGTCAGTGTGGTAGGCTTGGTGAGCTAACATTACCTCAGCTAACGCTTCCAGCCCTGGGTTCAGCACTTCACAGGCACAGATGGTGGCTCTCAGAGACATTAATGAGTGTGTGCCCTTCCTCCTTTACACCACCTCTGCTGAAGGTATGTGGGGCCATCACTGGACCGCTTCCTTCCCTTTTCCTGTGATTATGTTCAGTGAAGGCAGAAGACCGTGGATCTCACGTTTTGACACGATTCATCTCCCTGTGACCTTAGAGATCTGTAGAAGCAATGGGCTGAGGACAGCCACTGGTGCCAGTTGCACAGCTGCAGGGACAGTTTCACTGCCACCAGATGAGGCTCTGAAGCCAAGCACATAGCTCGCTAATACTGCCTAAAGCAGCATTGAGAATGGAGGGAAGATGAGCATGTCACAAGACCGATGACTTCCCTGGGCGCTCTGGTAGTCTGCTGGCAGCAGTCAGGAGTCTCTTGGCTGTCAGAAGTGTAAGCAGTTTCAGGGCAAAAGTGCCTTCTCTGGGAGTCACAGAGACAAGGGGTGGTCATCCATCCCACCATGTTTAAAGTGTTAGAAGTGTTAGAGGGAGACAGACCTGCTGGCTGCTCAGGAGGATGCATCAGACAAGGTCTGGTGACCCCAGCCTCATCTTTGGAGTACAGCCCGTGCTTCATGGCTCATTACAGAGGAGCTGGGGTGGGAGAGAAGAACAGTCTTGGTCAAGATGAGGTCTGGTTGATCTTTGATGGGGGGGGGGGAACTCTCAGAAAAGTTCCTGCTGTCACCCCTGGGAGAATGTCTGGTTCTCATGAGATGATCATGCCTGCTTGGGGTACAACCTTGCCAGGAGAGGTAACAGCCTCTTTGGGCACAGTCCGCCCTGCTAGGCTCAGCGTTGCTTGTGGGTCCTTTGTCACAGCATTTACAGATGAACCCTTTTCCTGGCATCTGAGATGTCTGTGAACAGAGGCAAATGCAGAATCAGGGAGGAATGAGTTCATGGAGTGACGGGGCCAGTGGCTGGAGTCCTTCTGCAGCACCCTTGTGCTTGTGTGGCGGTCTTCCATCTGTGGAAGATACCACAGTGGTTTGCAGCCCACACCAACAACTGAATTCGATAATCTCTGTAAAGACCCTGTGTATCAAGGTTGCATCCTGACAGAGTTTGGACCACGTATGAATTTCTGCCACAACTCAAGCCTTAACATTGAGTGTAGGCAACCCTTTCCTGGTGCCACCCTGCCCCCACCCCAGCGCTAGCTCTGATGTCATAGGTGCATAGTGCAGATTACTGAGTAAAAATAGTGGGTGCGGTTTCTGTAGAGCATGATTTCCAAATGCAGAAACTCCACAGCGATTCCACACTGGACCTTAGACTTGCCGGCACAGGCCTGCTCCACACTTAGACGTGTTCCTTGAGAAGCTGATCCTGTTGGCCACCTCTCCTCCCTCTACTTGTTTCCCGTACAGGGTTAGGCCCTGTGGGGCTTACAGGAAAAAGCCAGTCAGCTGCATGATGGTTGTCACCCTCCGGAAGACCCTCCTGTTTCTCTGGGAGGTTCTGGCAGATTGTCCTACTGAGGCCTCCCCTCCTCTTTCAACCTCAGCACCCTGCAGGCTGCCTCATGCCAGGTCTCTTTTTAGGTTCTGTGATTGACTCGTGCAAACCACTGTGCTATCAGTAAAGGTAACATCCTAAATTTTGCTGATATATATACATAAAGAAACAAACTAACAAACCAACCATGTGTGGAGCGTCCTCTCATCTTAGCCCATCTCAGGAAGGAAAGTTGCCTGGCTTTTCTGATAGTTTCTTTTGGGCCTCCCTGTCTCCCTGTCATGATGAGGAGTGCGGTTCTCTTCCTTTCTCCCCAGGGTCAGGGTGGGAGCAGATACCTCTCCTAACCTGCCTTTTCAACCTCAGCTTACAGCAGCAGCTCTTGGCCTGTGAGGTCAGACAACCCTTTCACAGGGGTTGCAGATCAAATAGCTTGCATATCAGATATTTACATTACAATTCATAACAGTAAAATTACAATTATGAAATAGCAGTGATATAATTTTTTGTTTGGAGGATCACAGCAACACGAGGAACTTCTTAAAGGGTTGCAGTATTAGGAAGGTTGAGAATCACTGCCTTAGAGACTAGAGGAGAGCAATGGCGCTAAGCTGGGTGGATGACAGAGTGTAAAAGGCCAAATAGTCCTGTAGCGCCCTTGCCACTACAAGACGATATGTGAGCCCGAAACTGAGCTGGAGACTTAAAAACATACAGAGAGAGACACGGACATGGGTCATCCTTGATACAAGAATGCCAAATTTAATTGTGCTTGGGGCAGCTTATATAGGGATTCTTGGCCACGCCCAGCTCTTGGGGTCTTTCAGCTGCAGACTCATCAGGCTTAGAGCAGCTGCAGGCACAGCTGTTTTGCTCAGTTCACCCCATCAGGCAAAGGATCTGAAGCAAGCAAAGAAAGTCAAGTGTAACATGAGGGGGGTGGGGCTGCTCACTGGCTAACTCTCACATCTTGATTAACCCATTTTTCTGATATGTGTTAGCCATGTGGCTCAGTACCTTTTTTCAGTGGGGGCAGATCACATCCTGCTGCTTCAGTGGCCTGGGCAGGAGAGTGGGAGGAATCAACTTCCTCCTTCCCAGAATTCTCCTGTTCTCATTGTATTATTTCTATTTCCTGTCTGGTTTTCCAGCCTATACTTCCTGCCTGGCCAATCAGTGTTTATTTAAAACATGATTGACAGATTACAGACAATTCTCCCACACCACTTCCCCCTTTTTTTTAAAAAAAAAAAAAGGAAAATATCCATAGTCCATTTTTTGGGGAATGTGGGCATAGTATTCCAGGCTACTTCCAGCTGGTTGGGGGTGCTGATAATCTTATGGGGACCTAAAGAAAATTTAGAGTTATGATCAAGTCTTGACTGAATTATCCTGTGAGTCTTGATCATATCAGGCAGCAGTCTTGAACTTGTTTTGGATGAAGAACTCAGACATCTGGGCTGTCTATTTCTGCCAGAGGTTTCTCAGGTGGCCTTCCTTGATCAAAGCTGATTTTTCTTAACTCTGAGTAAACCCACAGCCTCTCATTTTCTGTGGAAACAAAAGCAAAATCTCTTCTCCAACATAACATACCTTTTGACTTCAATTTTGAAGCCAAGGTAATTTCAAAATACCTATCTTGGATTAATTCTGCAGCATTTATAAGCAAATATCTTTTAGCAGCTGTTGCTCCTTCCTCAGCATTCAAACAATTTAAAGAGATCATAATAGCATACAGTATCAAGATTCTCTGTGTATTTTCCATCTTTACATGGCTTTATTTTAACCTCTGTTTCTTTTATTTTTACTTTTAACTTTGGCTTTCTGAGACAGGTTCTCTGTATATCTTCGTCCTGGAATTCCCTCTGTAAACCAGGCTATCCTTGAACTCACAGAGATGCATCTGTCTCTGCCTCCCAGGCTACTCTATTTCTTTTTTTTTTTTTTTTGAGAACTTTAATCTTTAGCCTGTATATATTTTTAACACACTATAAACCATTTAGAGGTTTTCTTCCTCTTTGAATCTCTCTTTACTGTATATCTCTCTTTTTCTGACCACATGGGTCTTTAATTTGCTAAGGAATATGGAGAAGTTTTTTTCACAACTCTATGGTGTTTCAAGGTCCTTGCCAGGAAGCAAGCTGTAACATTGTGTCCATAGCTCCATAGTCTGGACCTCCTGCTTGAAAGAGTCAGAGTTTTCCCTGGCAGGAAGGCCCAGAAAGCCTGCACTTTAAAACAGCGCAGCTTTTTTCCTGCTATGGCTGAAAACCAAAATGTTTTACTCTAGTCTTTCCCAAGCTTTCTCAGGTTTTCTGTGGATGCAGTTATTCACGTGGGCACCATTCTGTAACATGAGCAGGGGCCTGCTTGTTGTTGGGGTTTTTGTCCTGCCCGGTACCCCCAGCTGTTTAGGCCCAAAGAAAATCTCCATAAATTATAAGCTGATTGGCCCATTAGCTCTAGCCTCTTACTGGATAGATCTCACATCTTGATAACCCATTTTTCTGATCTATGTTAGCCATGTGGCTCAGTACCTTTTTTCAGTGGGGCAGATCACATCCTGCTGCTTTGGTGGTCTAGGCAGGAGTGGGAGGCCAGCTGGCTGGCCAGCTTGTTGTCCTGACATTGCCATACACATAATGACTTTGTTAACTGATTTAGGTACTCATCAGTCCCTGAATGTTGAAAAGAGGGAGAACATCAGGCTTTATGTGGTTATCATTTATATAAAATATTTTATTAAATTTATTCATTGTGAGTATACAAACATGCGCATACGCACATGTACACCATAGCACATGTGTGAAGGTGGGGAAAGTTTGAGAGTATTCTCCTGTTGTCATGAGGGTCCCAGGGATCAAACTGAGCTCCTCGCCCAGGCGGCCAGCACCTTTACCCACTGAAGCCATCTCCCAAGCGTAGTTACCTGTTATTTTTGTTCTTTGAAACAGGATCTTGCCTTGTAACCCTGGCTGGCTCTAAGCTTGCGACTCCCTGCTTCAGCCTCCTGAGAACTGCTTACCGGGTGTGTCCTCCTTGCCCAGACTGGCAGTCACTCACAAAGGAAATGCATAACCTTCAATTATATTTCAGGACAGGGGAGCTGAGTCACCAGGCATGAACTCTGACCTTAAGGAGAGCATTCTTCCATCCCAGCTCTTATGTCTGAACCTTAATACCAGGTCACCCTTTGGAGTATTTTACTAGTTTTAGAAACTTCCAGCCACTTAGTTTTTCCTCATGTTCCCAATGTGTTTCAGCACATTAGACTTTCCTAGCAGGGAACTAATGCTCCCCTGTCCTGTTTTTGCCCATGTGGCTTTGCAGGTCTGAAGAGTGGCTGGGAAGCAGCGTTGCTGGTTGTTTATTCTTTAGACACCACTCTGTTAGCACCAGGACAAGAAGACTGCCGTTCACTGTTTGCTCACGGTAGAATTCATTAGCAGTTTAGAATGTGATTGGACAGTGTTCAGGACTGAATGCTAAAGGCTGGTTCAAGTGTGGCACCTACAAAACAACAACAACAGAAACCATGAATACCCCTGGGAGAGAACACAGTAGAGGAGCAAGGTTGTGAGCTGCTAGATGCACCCAGGATTTAAGTGTCTGGGTGTGGAGAAGCAGTGCCCGTCAAACCAGCCTGTACAGTTAAGCTTGAAATCCTCTAGTCTTCAGAACGGTTGTGGAGGACAGGAGGGTGCTGCGTGGAGTCGTAATGGCTACCACCAGCAGAAGGAATGGCGACCTTGGTGCTGCCAGGGCAAGAAGGTGGGCCCCGTGATTAGCTTCTCCATCTTTGCTGTTTGTGAGGGGAAATGGGCAGCAAGGGAAACCAGTAAGCTTTTCCATCTCCAAGAGATGGAAAGCCAACACAGAAACAAACACCACCATCTTCTGGAGTCAAAGGCTCTTTCCGGGCCTCCACCCCACACGTGTGAGGTCTGTCAGCAGCTGCAGAACTGCAGAGTGCTACCCTGTGGACTGCCACTGTAGAAGGGCTTGTCTGCTCACACGGAGGGTTTATGCTCCCTCAAGGGAAATGCCTACTGAATAAGACTTAAAGGAGACATTTTGTGTTGGGAGTTTACCTTAAGGAGGCTGATGTCTCTGTCCCTTTTTCACGCACACAATATTTCATACCAAAAAATATGACCTGGCATGGGCTGAGGCATTGGTACTGCCAACCAGCACTGCGGAAGTGTCTTTGCAGCTTTCAGAAACGCATCCTTCCACCTGGGGACCCCATCACCGGCACAGAATGGCCACCTGACTGCTGGCGTTCCTGCGGGGACTCTGGGAATGGAAGCTGTTTCCCCCTGGTAAAGAATACCTCTGGCTTGCACTCCTGCAGCTACTGGCTGTCCTCAGTAGTCCTGAAACAATGCGGCAGAGAACCTTACACTTCAAGGCCTTCTCGCTTTCCCCTTCAGGGTTTACTCCTCTAGACCAGAAATGATTCGTTACATGTTGGAAGGGACCTGTAATCACAGCACTCAGGCTGCAGTGTGACTGTCACAAGCCCGAGGCCACCCTGGGCTGCATAGCAAGACCCTGACTCCAAAAACCAAACAAAAAAGTATGGTTTAAAAGTTGAAAATATGCGTGGGGGGATGGCACACTCCTTTAATTCCAGCACTTAAGAGGCAGAGGCAGGCAGGTCTCTGAGTTCTAGGCCACCCTGGAGAAAAACAAAAAACCCTAAACTGTGATAGAAAGCATGGTATAGCTCTGTAGACGTGGGTCTGGTTTGTTGACAGTCGGTGCTGTTGTTGGTGCAGCTCCTCTGCTGCTGCCCTTGTTAGACTCTGTGTGGGGCCATGGCAAGTGGCAGTGGGTGGGATCTTTTACTCTAGATCTTAGCAAGTTTTCTTCTTGGCATTTTTTTTTCCAGAAAATACCACTGTGCATATGGCTTCCAACCAGACCAATAAAGTTAACAACAGCACTTTGAAGCCATTAGTAACTTCAGGACTGCCAAGAAATGTCACAACTGTCACTGTGAAACCTGAAACTATTGCTAAAATATCAACACCAGGGGTCTCACCACACGTGACTTCCACTGCCTCAAAGTCTACACCCAAAGCAAGTGCTTCCCCAAAATCAACCCAGACAGCAGCATCCATGATGACCACAGGCCACAACAGTTTAAAGACATCTATAACGAGTACGTATTAAAATTACTTCTATCCCTGTGCTGTAAATTAGTTGTTAAATGCCACATTAAAGCAGCATTCCATTCTGCAAAAATACAGAAACTTTTATGTGCCAAATTTTCTCCTGTTCCCACATCCATTTCTTCCTAGAGATCCAGGCTTCAGAACATGCAGTGTTTAAAGCATGGCCATCTGTTGTGTTTCCTTCTAGTCACAGCGACTGTCCATTCTGACAAGAGCAAAGGATCGAAGTTCGACACCGGCAGCTTTGTTGGAGGAATAGTGTTAACTCTGGGAGTCCTGTCTATTCTCTACATTGGATGCAAAGTGTATTATTCAAGGAGAGGCATTCGGTATCGAAGCATGTAAGTTTGGCCGTTCTACATAGCTTTCTCATGATTAGGAGCAGAGTCAGACCAGCATCCTCTTGAGAGAGCTCTGCTATGCTCGTGTGCAGACGTGTGCTCACAAAGGAAAACACATCTGTAAGCATGCTGGTTTCCCTCGGATCAAACACTGCTTACCAGCAGTTTACCATACTCCTTTTGTTGACTTTTACCACGCATCGTAAGAAATGGCATACCAGGTTTCAACTTAGTCCACATGCCCTGTATATGTCAGTGGTACCAAAGAGGTTTTTTGGTTAAAAACATGGTTTTTGCTTTTTATGATAAAAGACATAGACACAGAGGAAATTCTTCTGCTTAATTTTCCTGGTGATAGTAGTTACTTAAGGTACTAACTCCGTAAACCAGGTATGGGTGTCCATGGCTTATAATCCTAGCCTTTACAGTTGGCTGACTTCCGAATTTTGCCCTTCATGGGGTAAGTTTTCCCTCGTGTATATGACCAGGTAACGGCATGCCCCCCATGAAAAGTCTCAAGGATTTGACTTTGGGCCTGTTTGGCAATCTTAACCACTGCAATATTCTGGGTATGCACAAAACTTAGAGCTATGCTGAGCAGCAATAATTAATTTTAATTGTAGAAATGGAGATTATTCTAAAGTTACCTTCCTTACAAATAATAATTTTACAGTGATTTAAATTTTCTATATTTTACAGTGATGAACATGATGCCATCATTTAAATTACTCCACTGGCCAAGGAAAGAAGAGAGACTGCAGCCCTATCAAATAGTTTGGTTTATATTAGCCTGAAATATTATTTTCTTGGAAATAGTATAAGCAAGTCATATATAAAATGAACAATGTGTTCCATGAATATCTGAAAATCCCTTATTATTAAAGGTAAAGGGTATAGTCTGGGCAGTTCATTGAGTTTGGAGCTAACAGGTAATTTATCCAGTGATTACGTTTACTTTAGAAAGTCATAGCAAGACAAGTCCTATCCTTCAGAGGATGCCATGACACTGGTTGTCACCGAGGGGCAGGATCCCACAGAATTGCAGAGCCTATTGCAGCGGTGTCTGGTTGGTCACATAACAAACCTAAGTGCCATTCAGTGCTGGGATGTGTCCTGATTTACACCTTGGGTTCCACAGCTCAGCTAACCAGCAAACCTTAGGAAGCCCCCGCATTTTAGGGTTTATAGTCAGGGTTGACCTAGCGAGAACTTGAATCCGATGCATCCCTCACAGCACTGTGGAGCCTGGCCTTCACTAACCACCTCTTCTCAGCTCTCCGTCTCTGCTTCTTCCTTTCTGCATGAATTTCGGCATGCTGCCGCACTTGCCTTGCTTCTCAACCGCAGCAGGCCTGGCAGTCTAGGAGAATGAGTGGACTGCCGCTGTGAGCACTGTCACACCGCTGGAAACCGCTGCGCACACGCGCTTGTCAGTTAAGTTTTAGTGAATGCTTTTCAGGCAGTGTAGAGCTGCTCTCCATATTCAGAAATTTTATATGACACCAAAATCAGTGTTTAGAAATCTATATTGGCAGCAAAATGCTGTGTTTGGTAAACCAGGGATCATGACCCCTACCCCGCCCCAGGTCAATAAACCTACAGGGTGGAGATACTGTATTTTTTACACTATCAACTTACTCAGTTTTGAGAAAATTACTTTTTTATACTAAGCTGTATTTTGGAGTAAATTCCAACTTCCTTATCCCCAGGCCCATTCCTTGCCCTGGAAAGGGAGCTATATCTGGTCCCCCAGCAGCAGCATCTCTGCACTGAGTTCTATAGTTTATTCCAAGTCAAACTCAGGGTCAAGTTTAACAGAGGAGGTGTTTAGTGTCAAAATACTAATATAGTATTTCTATTGCAGAGGGCCAGAATAAATTACAGGAATTTCTGAAAGTGTAGCAATAAGCCAAAAATGTCCTAATGAGTGTTCACCTGTTACAGCTAAAAATCTAAGCGTAACTTTTGTAATCTGCTGCTGGTTTTCAAAAAACTAAAATTTTTATATAAATAAGAATCATTTCTACTTGCTGTATATAAGGGCCAACCAATGTGGTAAAACATTGACTCCTCAAATCTACATTAATCCAGAGAGAAAGGAGGAAATGTTAGGAAATGGGGCACGGGCTTAGGCTGGTCTCAAGTGTGGGCTGACGGGAAATTGGTGCTTTCCTCTCTTCAGGATGAGGTTGAAGATGCTGTAGAGGTGAGGGCCTTGTTTGTCTGCTGTGTCCCTGGTACTGCAGTCCCGGCTGATGAGCTCCTTGAAGACTTGTTTCTTTAGCACTTTGAAGACAGAACCACTTTCTTAAAGTGCTATCTTAGAAACTTTAGAAGCTTGCCCTACTTTCCTCTGATTTGGGGATTAAAAAGTAAAGTTACATTTTTTTTTAAATTTGTTACTTTCAAATACCAGGACTTTTATTAAAGGGATTTCTTTTTAATCTGCCAAAATGGAGCCCATTTCCTAGGCATAAGTCTGTCTTCCGAGACCGGCTTCAGCAAACACTCACCCTTCCTGGCTTCCCTAGAGAGTATTGTTAGGGTAAAACACAGTCCGAGATGGGCATTGTACACCAGGCAAGGCTACTCTGGCTTTAAATTTTACTTCAGAAATTCTATGAAAGGGATAATTCTAAGATAGAGAAATTAGAGAGTTGGTAACATATTTTATGATGCCATAATTTTGTATCTTCTGGGGAACATTGGCAAACTCTTGTTACTGTTTTTCTATAATGACCAGTTTTGGTATTTCCTTGTTACTAAGATCTATTTTTAGAATAAAATCTGTTCTCCATTCAAAGTTTTTAGTGTTTGGTTGAATATGTCCAGAAGCTCCTGTTTTATTTATCCAGTATAGAATCCTGCTGCATGCACAGCAAAGGCTGCTTTACATCGGAGCCGGGCCTTGGATGGTTTATCTCACAGCAGAAATGTCCTTTCCCTTACACAGGCTTTTAAAGTTTGCAGTGGGGTCTCTCATTTCTTCTGTCTTCTTGGGTTCGGTTTCTTTTGCACAGATTAGCAACCATCCATTTCCACCAAAGGCTGCCACCCCACAAACACATCACTCACCACACGGCAGGCCCTTCCTTAGTCCTGAATCAGAGATGCCGTCTCTCCCGACCCTGCACAAACTCGGAACACTCCAGACTTAAGTTCTGAGGTTGCACCATACCTTCCTATGCGTCCATCGTGGGAGACATCCCAGATCAAGCTTGTTTGCACGTGGACCCTTAAGTCACGCCTACATTTAAATAACAGCTTGGCTACAGGCCTGGACGTCCAACCAACATCAGTGCTTAAAAGGCCTTGTCTCTGGGCCCCCAGCACCACGGTGTAATGTGCCTGTTTATTAATACTGGCTCCTGCGGTCACCATAGAGAACGCAGACCTCACCTTCACCCTGCAGCCACTGTAGCCATGTGCATGCTACAAAACCCTGAGCTACTCAACAGTACAGAGCTCTGGGGACCCTGCTGTGTCTTCCAAACCTGCCTCAGCTGCCAGCTGTCCCTTGGTTGTGCCTTTTCATCCACAAGTGTGAGTGCTCTGTCCCAAAGCCATCCTAAAAGTGACAGTGCCTCTGAAGGCACAGAAACCAACAAGAAATATGAAGTCAAGCAGACATGGATACCAGTCAGCGGCTTCCAGGAGCTCGGGATCTCCAAACTACTAATATGCAATAATTTAGGGTGATCATTTTAAGGGAGAGTAACCATAGGAAGATAACAAACACAGTTCAACATAATCACACACATGACAGTGGAGATTGAGGCACGGTGAGGTGTTAAGTCTACATACCTGTAAGGAAACAGCTTGATACTCGGCCTATAAAAAATGTTTCTTGCCTATGTGTGGGGGAGGGGTGTTTATCCATGATTGGTTGGCTACTTTTGAGTTCATCCATGGTGGGGCAGAGTATTATGGGAAGAGATATCAAGATAACAGAGGAAGCTGTTTCTGTGATATCTGCAGGTGACTGGATCCAGGACTTCAAAAGATACCAAAATCCACTTAAAATTATCACTAGAGTACTTACAGTATATACCTAGTACATTGAAAACACTATATAACTAGTGGTCTAAACCACAGATGTGGATGACAAAGTATACGGTCACCTGAGAAAAAAAGGTGTGAAAAAATGAGACCCACAGCCTATGAACTAGCAGAAATGAGACCCACAGCCTATGAACTAGCAGAAATGAGACC
>NC_022012.1:3136244-3137201 GCF_000317375.1 Microtus ochrogaster
AAAATGCCAAACACAGTATTAAAGAAAAATCACGTAGCTAAAAATGCCCC
Organism: Microtus ochrogaster; assembly: GCF_000317375.1. Lineage (NCBI taxonomy): Eukaryota > Metazoa > Chordata > Mammalia > Rodentia > Cricetidae > Microtus > Microtus ochrogaster. The sequence continues at coordinate 3,136,295 of NC_022012.1, forward strand.
ACTCTCTGGGGGAAATTTTTTTTAAAATCCAGGTATGGAAAGATTCAAAGTCACAAATCATATTTGATTCAAAATGGATTACACTGTGACATTACAACCAAATTGCCAAACACTGGTAGAATCCTGAACTCAACAAAAAGATGCGCAACCCCACACAAAAGGCTTCAATTTTACCATCAAGATCTCAGTGGAAACCTGGCATGCTAGAAGAGGGGGGGAAACAAAGACCCAACTAAATGGCAAAGCTGTCTATCAGACACAGTGATAGAGACTTGCCAAAACAAGTGTGCGTGGTGGTCCATTATTACTCTAGAGGAGAGAGCCTTCCAGAGTGCTTGTGTGCGTTTGCAGGGACAGCAGCTCTACTGCTGGTGGGCATATGACGTGAAAGGTAAGTTCTTACTACTTGTCTATTAAAAAAGTGAGGATAATCAACTTTGAGTATATTTAATAAATTCCTTAAATATAAATGAACTAAAACCTCTAGTCAGAACCATTTTCTGAGCTGGAAGATGCTCGGTGGGTACAGTGATCATTGTGTAAGTACCAAGAGTTTGGGTTCCCAGCACCCACATAAGAGCTAGGGGTGGCAGTGCATACCCATAAACCCAGTGGTGGGTAGCAGAGACACCAACAGACCCCTGGGGCTTGTTGGCCAGCCAATCTGTCCAAAAAGGTGAGCTCTAGGTTCAGTGAGAGACACTGTCTCAAAAAAGAAAAAAAGATGGGAGTAGAGGAAGATGCAAAGTAGAGGGACATAAATCGTGAAGTCACCCTCTGACCTCTGCATGCACATGCGCAGATGAACACATGCTCACCACATCCTGGTCACCCTCTGACCTCTGCATACACATGCGCAGATGAACACACGCTCACCACATCCTGGTCACCCTCTGACCTCTGCATG
>NC_022012.1:3137341-3148874 GCF_000317375.1 Microtus ochrogaster
CATCCTGGTCACCCTCTGACCTCTGCATACACATGTGAAGATGAACACACGCTCACCACATCCTGGTCACCCTCTGACCTCTGCATACACATGTGCAGATGAACACACAAGGACACCACTGAATAGGTTTAATAAACAATACTCAACTTCATGCTCCTTTTGAGAAATTCACCTTGCTTTTAAAGACAAAGTTGATAAGTGTGGAAATGGAAAAATATATTTGTATATGAAAAAAGCAAAGTCTACATTTAGATGTATCAACTAAGTTAAAAACTGAAAAGAACATTAGTATATGATAGGTCAGTCTGTCAAGGGGATCTGTGTAAAACACTTAACTGTGCTGTATGCATAAGAGAGATCCTCAATACCACAGTCAGTGGTAAGCATCATACAGAAAGTCAGCAGGCTTATACTACATAGAACAAAAAGGTTTAAATCATAGGAATAAAGCAGACCTAAAAGGCTATAGTAATGCCTATATATAAAATAAATCAGAGCTAATATAATAACACTGCAAAATAGGAAAAGAGTGCAAATCATACATGTGATATGGGTTAACATTTAATTTTATAAGGACCTCAACAGTAAATATATATATATATATATATTAAAAATGGGCAAAGTACCTGGAACATTTTTTAAAGAATGTATACAAATGCCCAAAGTGTTCATGAAAAAATCTGATGCACATAATTAACCGTCAGAGACATGCAAATTAAAGCCACAGTGAAATCCCACCTGACCTGTTCCATGGCCATCAAAGGGGGGGGCAGGGTAAAGGTTGAGAGAGGCTAGAGGAGCAGCCATTGCACAGCTGTTACCAGCAACGTATGTTGGCACAGCTGCCGTCATGGAAAACAGCAGAGAAGTACTTCCAAAAGTTGAAAACAAGAACTGTGCACACTATCATTCTTACTGCTGGGTCAACACCTGAAGAGACGGGTCAGTGTGGTAAGATCTGCATGGATAATGTGTCAGGACACACAACTGTAGCCACAAACCCCTAGTCCTGTTGGGAAGGGTGTGCGCAGGTGTTAAAAGGGGGTGTGGGAACTCTGGACGTCCCACTTCATTAAGCATCACACCTAAAGCTGCCGATGTCCTCTGAAGGAACGGGTTTCTTGGACTGGCTTGCAGGGTGTGATCTAACAATGGCTGTCTCCGCCGGTGGTTGTTCAGTCTACAGGGATGCATGTCTCAACAGTCCCAGTCTGATACTGAAGGCCTGGAGGACCTGGTTTGCAGAGGACAGTGAAATTCTGAAGAAGTTGCTTCTAATATCAGTGAAGGAATGCTGCAGCAACAAAACACATTAACTTACCGCCAGAAGGAGGGAAAGCAGGCGAAAAGCAGTTTCTTCCTTTACCTTTTCATGCAGGCTGCTGTAATGGTTTAAGTAAAATGCTGCAGTTCCCCGAGCGGTGGCAGTGGGCGGTGGGCCATGAGACCACACTGCAGGACCCTGAGCGGTGGGCAGCTGGTCCTGAGACCACAATGGGCCATGAAGGCAGCCAGTCCCAGGCAGGGAGCAAGTCCCAGGCAGGGAGCAGGTCCCAGGCAGGGAGCAGGTCCCAGGCAGGGAGACACATGGTGGGTGAGAGACTGAGATGGATAGACACAGCACAAGACCATGTCACAGCTCTCTGGTGGCAGCGGGTCCCGGGCAGGGAGCCACACCCCGAGTGAGAGACAGAGACATGGACAGGCACACCAAGCTGAGTGAGGTTGGATATTTAGTGGGTTATGGAAGGGAAGGAGAGGAGGGGGAAGAACAGAGAGAGAGAAACAGGAGGGAAGGGGAGAAGTGGGGAGAAGGGAGAGACAGAAACTGCCTCTTTGAGAGAGAAGGAAAAGAAAAAAGCTCAGGCTAGAAGCTTGCCTCAGAAGATGGGGGGGAGTAGGTGTGGCTTTTCTCTTAAAGGCACAAGACAGACCATTACATTCCCGTATCTTTTTGTATAATAAAAAATAAAAAGGCGAGAGGTTAGGCACAACAGGTTAAAGGAATTGGGGTGGTGGATTCTCAAGACTTCTTTGTGGGTGTTGTCTTGGGGGGGAAACTTGAGAATGCTGGGTACTGGTCACGTCCTGGGGTAGCTGGTCTGTTTGTTCCTGTCCAGTGTTTGTGGTATGGAAATGTCTGATGTCTCTTATACCTGTTTAAGGTACTGGCAGAACAGAGGACAAAGTTAATTTTAGGGGAAAAAATTTTAGGACCAGAAAATTGAAAGGGGTGTATCTGACCTGTTTAAGGTGGATCCTTCAATTTGGTTCCCTGGAACTCACAAGAATTTTTTGGGTTTGTGGAAACAGAAGTTTTAGACATAAACATTGTATAAACAATAGCGTATTTATGTCAGAATGACTGTGACATATTTTTGCACAATGAAAAGTATTTTTAAGACTATGGAAGGCAACGTAAGAGAGAAATTTACCTTTATAACTTGCAGGTACACACCTTAATAATTTGTGTTTATATTTTACTGAAATTTGTTTGGTGAGGTTGTTCTTTTAAACAACAAAATCTCTCAGCTGTCAAACTGTATCAGAGATCTTTGAGAAGTATAAAATTTTACTTGAGTTATTGATTACAAAACAATAGAACTTATTTGGTTGGCACCTAAAGCTACTCCTCAGGGTCCTCCATGGTGCTGAGGTTTGTATTTGCCTTTTGCTGTTTAGTGCAGGGCCTGCCAGGCTCCAGAAGATCCTGTGGGCTAAGAAATCTGTAGGAAGCCAAGCCTACCCTGTCAATTCCAATGATTCTGTTCACTGGTGATCTTCAGTTTAGTTGAAAGGCAGTTTGCCTAGTGGTCAGTGCTTGGCAGTTGAAATGAAGTGTGGACGGACATCGTTCTGTGCACATTTGTCTCTGTCTTCTTTGGAGGAAGTAGAGTACTGCTGCTAGAAGCCAACCTGTCTTTTTTTTGTTATGAAAAGTCTTTTAATAATTAAATATTTAAATGCCTTATTCCCCAGATCTCTGAGCAGTTGAGGGCTGCTTATCAAGTACAGCTACAGTATAGAATCTGCCTGGAAAACTGGGTCTAAGCTTGACTGTACTGGCTCTCAACTTAACAGTTAAAGCAGGGTTGGATTAAATATAAAGTATTTTTAGAAGAGACTTAAAAGTACATAAAAGCTTAAAACATGGGATTTATTGTTTTTGTAGTCTGAAATGAGATGCAATGAGCAGACAATTATAACATTTAACAGTAAACATAAGTGCATTTAAGGTACATGTATGAACAAACATACAGAGTGAACAGGAGTTAGGTGAAGTGGATATGCTTGGTGGGCCCTACCAAAGGCATGCCACTGCACAAAACACACATGCAACAAAGTCAACAAGAGGAATTTAGAGACAAAAACATAAGTAAACCAGGACCAGTCAGAGAATACCTCAGTAAAGATGGTGGTACTTGGTCACCTGACCTGCCTCTCAGTTAAGATGGTGGTAAAGTCACCTGATCTCAGTTAAGATGGTGGTAAGGTCACTTGGCCTCAGTTAAAATGGTAGTGGTCACACGACGTATGGAAGAAAGATCTAGAGGCTCTTGCTGAGCCGCCATGCCATAAGCCATGGCAGGAAGCCAAAGGCTGGAATTGAAAACAGCTGCCTCGTGGATCCAACCAATTTTGTTGGCAGCAGTAGCGGTATCAGGGACATTTTGAGGAAAAGTGGAGCCAGCAGGATACCGGCAGAGTAAGGGTTTATATCATAGCCAAAAACATGAAAACCCGCAAACACGGCAGGGTCTGTAGAGGAGCGTCCTCTATTTACAGTGGGGTGTTAAAGCCTGACTGGCTCTGGTCCAGATGACTTGAAAACCAGAGAGACTAGAGGCCGCTCTGAGCAGTCTCTCACATAGGGACCACTGACAAGTGGTCCACAAGAAAAGAAAAAACGCTGGGCGGTGGTGGCGCACGCCTTTAATCCCAGCACTCGGGAGGCAGAGGCAGGCGGATCTCTGTGAGTTCGAGACCAGCCTGGTCTACAAGAGCTAGTTCCAGGATAGGCTCCAAAACCACAGAGAAACCCTGTCTTGAAAAAACCCAAAAAAAAAAACAAAAAAAAAAAAGGAGGAAAAAATCCGAGGGACCCTGGACCCCCAGTCGAATGTACCGCATAGCCAGCATGGGAGGACTGACCCCAGGTCATTTGGCATGTTTTTAGCTATGGAAAACAGCAAAGGCATGGAGGCTGTGGTTGGGGGCTGGAAAGGGAAAACTCGCCACCGAAGCTGCTGGTGTGCATAGAGGTTGGTGCTCAGGCAGATAGAACACGTGGTTGTTGTGGAAAAATACCTGGTTCCAGACCCCAAAATTGGGAGAGGGGCAGGAGGGCCTACTGAGGCCAACAGCACCAATGTAATGGTTTAAGTAAATACTACAGGTCCCCACATGGTGGCAGTGGGCCATGAGACCATGGTGGGCCATGAGACCATGGTGGGCCACGAAGACACCCAGGTCCCAGGCAGGAAGCTGCATGGCAGGTGAGAGACAGAGACAGGCACACCATGCAGAGTGAAGTTGGATATTTATTTAGTGGGTTATAGAAGGGAAGGGGAGAAGGGGGAAGAGCAGAGAGACAGGCAAAGAGAAAGAAATAGAGAGGGGGAAGGGGAGAAGTGGGGAGAAGTGAGAGACAGAAGCTGCCTGTTTGAGAGAGAGAGATGGAAAAGGCTCAGGCTGGAAGTTGAAGATCAACTTGCCTCAGTGGACTAGGGGGCAGAGTGGATGTGGCTTGTCTCTTAAGGGGATAGGACACTGCCACCAGAAAGAGCAGCTAGAATTTTGGCCTTTCTGCTTCAAATAATGTAACTGAGAAAAACCCTTCAGGAGTACCCAGTAGCTTGTGTTTCAGTTGTCAACTGTACAATCAAAATCAGCTACCACAGCTCTTCAAAAAGTTTTACTGTATCTACTTAAAAGGGTCGTTGCGGGGGGGGGGGGCGGTTGAACCCAAGTTCAGTTCCCAGCCAAAACTGTTGTGGTATTATATTTGTATTTTAATAAATAAATCTTGCCTGAACACCAGAGGCAAAGCTAAAGCCACTAGAGGTCAGGTAGTGATGACACATACCTTTAATCCCAGGATTTGGGAGGCAGAAGCAGATGGATCTCTGTGAGTTCAAGGCCACCCTGCGCTACACAGAATCAATGCTGAAACAAATGCAGGTGGTGATGGCTCACTCCTTTAATCCCAGTTCTGGGGAGTCATGCCCTTAATGCTCGCACTAGAGGGAATATAGAATGGGAGGAGAGAGAGGCTTAGTCTGTTTCGTTTGCAATCGCCCAGCCTTGGTAGAGGTAAGACTCGCTGCTTTGCTTTTCTAGTTCTCAGGTTGAACTCCAATTTCTGTCTCTGGGTTTTTATTATTCATGCTACACACAACCTACTGTAAACTCAGTTCCAGGAGATCCAGCGGCTCTGGCCCCTTGAGCACCTCTGGACTTGCATGCACATACCCACACATAAGACACAAAAGGATTAAATAAATCCTTTCAAAGAAAGTCACTGAGCTTTGGGGGATAGACTGGAGTGGAGACATCCCTGAGATGTGGTCATTTCACTCCTCCCCAGAGTCATGCCAGGCAAGGCCAGCATGGACAGTCACCAGGGCCTCCAGGAGCTGTAGTCTGAAAACTGCCACTTGACATTGCTCCCATATGTATGTGGTTAAATGTTCCAGACACTGAGATGTGAAATGCTCTGTTTGCCATCCAAGAACGAAGCTTGCTAAAGGAGAACTTGAGATACTCTGAGCTCTCTGTAATTCTGACTTGTCCTCTGCTTCCCTGTTTGAGGGTATGAAAAAAAAAACTGCCATTAATATAGTCAGTGGCCTGGGTCACCAATCCTTGCAGCCCTCCTAACCTGACTCTTGACTCTTTCATTATCTCTTTACTTATTTTTCATCCCCAGTCCTCCCTTTTGAGATGCGGTCCAAAACCCTGATACAACTGAGGGGCCAATGAGGTGGCTCATCAGGTAAAGGCATCTGCCACACAGCCTGATCTGAGTTTAGCCCTGGAATGCTAGTGAAAATGAAAGAGGGGAACAGCTCCATAAAGCTGTCATCTGATCTCCACTCATGTGCCCTTGACACACGCACACCTAAACACACACCATAAATTAAAAATATTAATATTAGTGTTTTTTATTTCATGTTCTCACTGCCCTTAAGAAACGGCCACCTGTCAGAGGTCTGAGAGAACATGAATACCCTCTAATTGTACAGCAGCCTACCTTGTCCATGTGTGCACTTCAGGGGCTCAACTGTCTTTCTGCTGCCACCAAAGAGTACCCTGAGCAGTGCTGTTCAAACAGGCAGGAATAGGCTGTGTCTTAAGGCAGACAAAGCTTTGTTAAATAGGAGCTACCACTCCTAAGTCTTCTTTCTTAAAAAGCATATTTACATCTAATGGTGCTATTGATTCCGTGAATTGATACTTAAATTCTTGTTTTACTTTCCAAAGGAATTTCAGAATATTCACCCAATGTTTTTAAATACTTACTGGGGAACAGGGGCGTGTGCACCACAGCACCAGTGGAGGACAGAAGACAGCTTGTGGGCATTGGTTCTCTTTTCCCACCATGTGGGTTGCAGAGACTGAACTCAAGACACCAAGCTTGACGGCAGTGCCTTTAGCTATTGAGCTATCTTGTAGACTCTAAAGAGAGTTTTTTTTTTCTTTCTATTTCTTTGGATTCTTCAATAGTTTTTGGGATCATAAAAGCCTGGCATGGTGGCATTTAGATCCAGTACTAAGGAGGCAGAGGTGGACAGATCTCTGTGAGTTCAAGGCCAGCCTGATCTATAGAGCAAGTTCCAGAAAAACCCTGTCTCAAAATAAATAAATAAATAAATAAATAAATAAATAAATAAATAAATAAATAAATAAAGGCTGAGTCTGGAGCCTCAGAGAGAGGAGGCCTGAGCCAGGACCTCTGTCAGTTTGGGCATTGGTCTGGGATGTCAAAGGGAATAGGGCCCGAGCATGAGTCTGGAACCTCTGAGGAAGTAAGCAGGTCCTCTGCAGATCCGGGCCCACTCAAGCCTGGGACCTCAGAGGCGGTAGACCTTAATCAGAAACCTTTCCAGGTTCAACTTTAACCCAAGGACTTCTGCAGGAGGGAATCCACACCAGGATTTACAGATATAGGTCAAAGCCAATAAGCCAAAGTTGCCTGAGGCAAGGGACTCCACCTTGGGCAACAAATTCCACAGGAGTGGAACTGAAGGAGACTACTAGGACAGAGAGGGCTTCTGTTTTACTGGGAGCAGAAGCCAGGAGCAAATCCAGTTCTGGGAGCTAACCCAGTCCCAGAACACTGGTGGATCAGGATTGAGCTAGCCACCAGCTCCAGAGTCAACAACCTCCACTAGAACAGATCCAACTCCAAGCCAGGGACTTCTGCAGGAGGAAATCCAGACCAGGTTTTACAGAAACAGATCAAAGCCAGTAACCTAGGCCAAAGTAGGCCTAAGACAGTAAACTCCAAGAAAAGTGCAGAAGCGCTAAGCTATCTCCAGGAACAGGAGTAACCAACGGGGTAACTAGAACTATGACACTGACTGTATCATGAGGAACAATCATCTGAGCTCTGGATTCACTGGCACCTAAAAGATTATTCAACAGAATCTCAGACAGCCCCAACCACACCTATTAGAGGAAAAGATGAGTAGAAAAGGTAAGATCACATGCTACACCACAAAGAGCAACACAACACCAGTAAAACCTAAAGACCCAACAATAGCAAGACCTGAACAACCAAATATGGATGAACCAGAAGAAAATTACATAAAAAACACAACTTCAAGAGAATTTTTGAAATTTTTAAAGATGAAATGAGAAATTCCCTTAAAGAAATTGAGAAAAAGACAAGCAAAAAATTGAAAGATATCAACAAATCACTTAAAGAAAACCAAGAAAATGAAATCAAACTATAAAAGAAACTATCCAGTACTTGAAAACTGAAATGGAAACAATAAAGAAAATACAAGCATGAACAGCAGAATACAAGAAATGGAAGAGAGAATCTCAAGCACTGAAGATACAATAGAGAAAATAGACTCATCAGTCAAAGAAAACATTAAATCTAACAAAAGCTTAACCCAAAATATCATGAAATATGGGGCACCATGAAAAGGCCAAATCTTAGAATAATAGGTATAGAAGAAGGAGAAGTTCAACTCAAAGGCACAGAAAATTTATTTAACAAAATCATAGAAGAAAACTTTCCATACCTAAAGAAAGATATGCTTATGAAGATACAAGAAGCTTACAGAAAACCAAATAGACTGGATCCAAAAAAAAAAGTCCTTTTGCTACATAATAATCAAAACACTAAACATACAGAGTAAAGAAAAAATATTAAGAGCTGCAAAGGAAAAAGGCTAAGTAATATATAAAGGTAGACCCATTAGAATTACACCTGACTTCTCAATGGAGACAATGAAAGCATTGGTCATGGTCAAGCATTATGCAGACATTAAGAGACCATGGATGCCAGCCTAGACTACTATACCAAACAAAACTGTCAATCACCATAGAAGGACAAAACAAGATATTCCATGACAAATCTTGATTTCACCAATACCTAGCCACAAACACAGCCCTACACAAAATACTAGAAGAAAAACTCCAACCCAAGGAAGAGGGCTACACCAACAAAAACACAGACAATTGATGATCTTATAACAGCAAATCCCAAAGAAGAAAAAATTCACAAATTAACATCACCAATGATGAAAACTAAATTAACAAGAGATAGAAACCACTGGTCATTAGTATCCCTTAATGTAAATGGACTCAACTTTTCTATAAAAAGGCACAGGCTAACAGATTGGATACAAAAACAAAATCCATCCCTCTGCTGCATACAAGAAACACATCTCAACCTCAAATAAAGACATCACCTTAGAATAAAGAGTTGGGAAAAATATACCGATCAAATGAACCTAAGAAACAAGCAGGTGTAGCTATCCTAATATCCAACCAAATAGACTTCAAGCTAATATCAGTCAAAAGAGACAAATAAGGTCATTTCATATTACTCACAGGAAAAATCCATCAAAAAAAATTTCAATACTGAACATCTATGCCCCAAATACAAGGGTACCCTCAAATGGCAAAGAAACACTTCTAAAGCTTAAAACATACATTAAACCCCACACACTAATAGTGGGAGACTTCAACACTCCACTCTCACCACTGAACAGGTCAATCAGACAAAAAAATGAACAGAGAAATAAGAGAACCTACAGATGTTATGACTCAAATGGACTTAACAGACATATATAGAATATTCCACCCAAATAGAAAAGAATATACATTCTTCCCAGCACCTCATGGAACCTTCTCAAAAATTGACCACATACTTGATAACAAAACACACCTCAACGAATACAAAAACATTGGAATAACCCAATGTACCTTATCAGATCACCATGGTTTAAAACCAGAAGTCAACAGCAACACTAATTTCAGAAAACCCACAAACACATGGAAATTAAACAAAGCTCACCTGAATCATCAGTAGGTCAAGGAAGAAATAAAGGGGGAAATTAAAGACTTCCTAAAATTCAAAGAAAATGACCACACAACCTACCTAAATTTATGAGACACAATGAAAGCAGTGTTAAGAAGCAAGTTCATAGCACTAAACGCCTACATAAAGAAGCTGGAAAAAACCCTACACTAAGTGAATTAACAGAACATTTGAGAACTTTAGAACAAAAAGAAGCAAACTCACCCAAGAGAACTAGATAATGGGAAATAATAAGAGCTGAAATCAACAAAATAGAAACAAAAAAAAACAATACAAAGAATCAATGAGACAAAGAGTTGGTTCTTTGAGAAATCAACAAAATAGACAAACCTTTATCCAAAACAACCAAAAGGCAGAGAGAGAATATCCAAATTAACAAAATCAGAAATGAAAAGGGGGGCATAACAACAGACACGGAGGAAATAAAGAGGATCATCAGGTCATATTTTGAAAACCTGTAGTCCACAAAATTGGAAAACTTAAAGTAAATGGACATCTTTCTGGATAAATACCACTTAACAAATTTAAATCAAGACCAGATAAGCAAATTAAACAAACCTATAACTGATAAAGAAATAGAAATAGTCATCAAAAGCCTCCCAACCAAAAAAGGTCCAGGACCAGATGGTTTCAGCTCAGAATTCTACAAGATTTTCAAAGAAATAATACCAATATGCCACAAATGACTCCACACCATAGAAACAGAAGGAATATTGCTAAGTTCTTTTTATGAGGCTACAATTACCCTGATACCAAAACCACAGAAGGACATTACTAAGAATGAGAATTACAGACCAATCTCACTCATGAACACTGATGCAGAAATGCTCAATAAAATACTGGCAAATCGAATCCAAGAACATATCAGAACCATCATCCACCATGATCAAGTCAGCTTCATCCCACAGATGCAGGGAGGTTCAACATACAAAAATCTGTCAGCATAATCCACCATATAAACAAGCTGAAAAATAAAAACCACATCATCATCTCATTAGATGCTAAAAAAGCTTTTGACAAAATACAACATCCCTTCATGATAAAGGTCTTGGAGAGAGCAGGAATACAAGGGACATACCTAAGTATAATAAATGCAATATACAGCAAGCCAACAGCCGACATCAAACTAAATGGAAAGAAACTTCCAGCACTTCCAATGAAATCAGGAACAAGACAAGGTTGTCCACTCTCTCCATATTTATTCAATATAGTTTTTGAGGTCCTAGGTAGAGCAATAAGATATCAAAAGGAGATCAAGGGGATACAAATGGGAAAAGAAGAAGTCAAACTCTCACTGTCTGCTGATATGATAGTTTATGTAAGCGATCCCAAAAATTCTACTAAAAAACTTCTACAACTCATAAACACTTTCAGTAATGTAGCGGGATACAAGATTAACTCAAAAAAATCAGTAGCTCTCCTGTACACAGATGATAAAAGGCTGAGGGATAAAATCAGAGAATCAACACCCTTCACAATAGCTACAAATAGCATAACATACCTCAGAGTAACACGAGCCAAACAAGTTGAAGACTTCTACAAGAACTTTAAATCTTTGAAGAAAGAAATTAAAGAAGACACCAGAAAGTGGAAATGTCTCTCATGCTCTTGGGTAGGCAGAATTAACATAGTAAAAATGGCAATCTTACCAAAAGCAATCTACAGATTCAATGCAATGCCCATCAAAATCCCAGCAAAATTCTTCAAAGACCTTGAAAGAATTGTATTCAAATTCATATGGAAAAGCAAAAAACCCAGGATAGCCAAAACAATCCTGTACAATAAAAGAACTTCTGGAGGCATCACAATCCCTGACTTCAAACTCTACGACAGAGCTACAGTACTGAAAACAGTCTGGTAATGGCATAAGAACAGACAGGAGGACCAATGGAACCGAATAGAAGACCCGGATATCAATCCACACATATTCGAACACCTGATTTTTGACAAAGAAGCAAAAAAAAAAATCAAATG
>NC_022012.1:3149644-3151331 GCF_000317375.1 Microtus ochrogaster
ATTAGGAAACAACCTTCCTCAAGACCCAGCAATACCACTTTTGGGTATATATCCAAAGGATGCTCAATTGTGCCACAAGGACATGTGTTCAACTATGTTCATAGCAGCTTTGTTTGTCATAGCCAGAACCTGGAAACAACCTAAATGCCCCTCGACCGAAGAATGTGTAAATGGCACATTTACACAATGGAGTACTACACAGCAGAAAAAATAATGAGATTTTGAATTTTGCAGGAAAATGGATGGAGCTAGAAAACATTATTTTGAGTGAGGCAACCCAGACACAGAAAGACAATTATCACATGTACTCACTCATAAGTGGTTTTTAAATATAAAGCAAAGTAAACCAGCCTACAAACCACAATCCCAGAGAACTTAGACAACAATGAGGACACAAAGAGAGACTTACATAGATCTAATCTACATGGTAAGTAGAAAAAGACAAGATCTCCTGAGTAAATTGGAAGCATGGGGACCTTGGAGGAGGGTTGAAGGGGGGAGGGGAGAGGCAGGGAGAGGAGCAGAGAAAAATGTAGAGCTCAATAAAAATAAATATAAACAAAGAAAAGAAAAGAAAAAGCTGGAAAAATACCTGTGGTGTAGGAGGTCTGTTTTAATAACTTAGGGCTTTTCATGACAATGAGACACGTCTGCTCCTGGTAACACCAATCTACTTCAAGAGGAAGATGGGCAATGAAGAGCCTTCTTATGGAGTTGGTTAGCCATTTGGGCAGGAAACTGCTCTTGCCTAGGCTAATGCATAAACTGGATATGAAGAACCCACAGAGAGAGGACTGCTGAACTTGCCTAAAGGTAAGATGATCCTTCGCGGTTCCTGTTTCATAAGAGTCTACGAGACATTCTGCAGGACACAGAAGAAAGTGACTGAACTCTCTTTCAAATTTCCTGCTTCATGGAAAAGACTGTTGGATACTATGGGCCTGTAGGCTCAAGATGGATGACCCAGTGGCACAAAAGAACTTTGGGTGACTGTACAGGCAGCAAGATGTCTCTGTCATTTCTAGAGTTTTGGGAGTTGCTAACTTCTTGTTTACTTAGGTAATATATCCTTCTGTAGTCTTTGATGGAATTGAAGAATAGATAGTTATATTTATAGTTTTTCTTTGTTATGATAAAAGATAAAATATATATAAATGTTGTTAACTGTAATTCTTGCTTGATACCTGTTATATAATTTCACTATGATAATGTGAAAGCCTTTCTTTTTTGTTTAAACAGGAAAGGGGAAATGGTATAGGATGTCCTTCTGTTTATGTGTTGCTTTCATTGGTTGAATAAAGAAACTGCCTTGGCCTTTTGATAGGGCATAACTTAGGTAGGCGGAATAGACAGAATTGAATGCTGGAAAGAAGGGAAGAGTGGGAGACGCCATGGTTTTTATGCCTGAGACTGACGCTGGTTAGAATCTTGCCAGTAAGCCACAATCACGTGGCAATACACATTAATGGAGATGGGTTAAACTAATATGTAAGAGGTAGCCAACAAGAAGTTAGAGCTAATGGGCCAGGCAGTGTTTAAAGGAATAGTTTCTGTGTGATTATTTCGGGTGTAAGCTAGCCAGGCAGCCGGGACAGAACAAAGGGTCTACTCTCCATGTATCTTATTTGGTGCTATCTAAGGGTTTTCAGTCAGCCATAACAGCTGCCCAGGCTCCCAAAGCCAGGAA
>NC_022012.1:3151431-3161000 GCF_000317375.1 Microtus ochrogaster
TGGGTCTGTCTGAACCCTCACAAACTATTCTGACTATGCCCATGGTGCTATCAAGATGGACACTGGGCTGCTGGCTATCCTCATGTCCTTTGCAGTGTAGAGACATCAAGCTCAGATAACCCTCCAGCTGACCTAGATCTAGCTGGCCATGGAGGATGGAGGGAGGATGGAGGGCTCCCTCGTTCTGACCACCACCATCTCTGACAGGGAGTCTTGGGTGGTCATCACCATAGTACAGCAACCCATCTCCTTCCTTCTGATCACCAGTGCCACTTTTTTGGTACTGATGGAGTTTTAGGACCTACCTCTCCTTCTTGTTTCCCTATTGTCAAAGTAGTAGGACAGCCTTACCAGCATCACCAGACCCCACCACTTAGCTGTACTCTAGGGATATTCCCTTACCTACTCCTTCCTATGGTACCAACCTGTCCTGTCCTGTTGCTGGGAAGGGATCTCCTCGCTAAGGTAGGAGCCCCTATGTCTTTTGCTCCCCCATCCTCTTGACCCCAGGCTCATCAGCTGTCCCTCCTCCTCCAAACCACACAATATGAAACACCTTTGTTCTTTTCTTACTGGCTTCCTAGGTGGATCCCTGGGTATGGGACACCCAAAACCCCTCTATAGCCAAACGTTGCTCCCTTCTCATTCAATTACAAAATCCTTTTACTCCCGTCCAGGGCAGCTGCCTGCCTGGTTCTGGTTGTTTGGAAAGTTTTGTCTGTCTGTTTTCCGTGCACATTGGGTCTATGTTTTTTGGTGTATCTGTATGCTTCATTCATGGGAGCCAAGATGGAAATGGGTCAGGCTCAGCTGAATGTCTGAATGATAGTGGCCACTGTATGCTTTGTTTCTGACTGAATTTTAGGGTGAGATTTCTGTGTTCTCTGCTGCTCCAGCTGCCAGCCACCACTGCTAACACCAACTGCTATGGCTGCTTTGATGGCCAGAGCTCAGAATTTACCTCTGCGCTTCCCGGTCACTAGATTCAGTTTATGAAAGATAGGACTTGAAAACAATTCCTGTTTAATAAGGGATCAAAGCTCCACCTCCATGACCTCCATGCTTTCACACGAGACTGCACCTCTCGCTGCAGCCCAACTTCTTACACACAAATCAGCAGTTTTCCTTGGGGTCACCTCAACTCTTGCCCCATCTTCTAACATACAAGGCTGTGGTGAGCCCACAAATATGCAGTAAACGGACAGCTGACAGAACTATTGGACTCTCCACGGGAAGTGTGTACGTACAGTCCACCTGGAGAACCCGCTTTTGCAGAGCTACGGGAACGCCTGTCCTTTGGATAAGACATTGTTGATTCTGTAAAACCATGGCATTTCTCCCTTCTGTAGTATCCCAGCAGTGTATAAACCTGACTTTTCCTGTAGGGCAACCAGACACCTCCCCCCACACCGTGGTGTGAAAAGGATTCAGCCAAGTCCTTGTTTTCACAGCCAAAATCTACACTGAAAGAATCCCTCACAAACTTTCTTTATTGCAGTAAACGTTGATAAGAGACGAGTCTCACACAGAAAGAGATAGTCTGCTCTAAAGCAGACTCAGGAAGGTGGGATCTACTTCTGCTCTGACCTAACAGGCTACTAATACTCTGTATTACCCTTCACCTTGGGTTCAACCAACAAAAGATCATAGCCCAGGAAATTAGCTCTTTATACAGGAAAAAGGCCTGAGTTGCTAAAACTAGCTTCAGAGAGAAAATTTCTCACCTGGGCACCCTTCTAGAGTAAAAAGCAAGGTGCCCCCAGAGATTCCTTTTAACTCAACCAGCTAGACGCTTATGCAAATCAAGCCCACAGGTTAGCACAGCTGCCAAGGCTGTGTTCCCAGCCACAGGGGAACTTCAGTCACACCCACTCTGAGACACAAGGTAGCAGATCCACACCGGTTCTTGTGACTCTGTGAAAATGCGTGCTTGGTACCGTTGTTACCACCTGTGGGATTGCTAGCTTGCCTGTGTGCCTATACAGACTGAAAGCTTTGTGGAGATCACCCCCTACCTTATGCTTTGCCCTAAATCTTATACCTTAAGCCCCATGCTTCTTTTCTCTTCTTATTCCCCTAGGAATAAAGAAACAACAGGTGACCCATGCCTGAGTCAGTTAGCTTTTCTACCCCTCAGATCCCTCCCAAGCCGATCTTCTCTGTTCTGACCCCTGGTGCTCAGCAGCTCTCCACACGGGTCCTGCAAACATTGCTCCCTTCCTGACTTCTCTCTTCAGGTAGCAGTGTAGAGGGTGCTACACTTGTCAGTCAGTCATGCTCACGTCTCAATACTCAAACCCATTCCCGCTGTAGATTTAATATCTAAACTTGCTCTCCTCTTCTATTTCTTTCTATCTACACCTGCCTGGGGTAGTTCTGATATAGGGGTGTTTAATATCCAAGAGTCCCCCACCTCTTACCAACAGCCCATTCTAACAAGGCCAGAAATTTGCTGTATATCAGGTGCCAAAGGCATCATCATCATGGTGAACCATGGCTTACCCCATGTCTGTTTTCTCTACCACCTAAAGGAAAAAAAACTGGTAAGAAATAAGGTATCCATGTTGGCCCTGAAAATACCGTGGGACAAATCTGGGCCATCCTAATTGCACATCAGCCATTGAGTAACACTCTGCCTGTCCACTTTGGAGAGTTGTGTGTCCATCCTGGGTCAAACCCATGGACTAGACTCTCACCCTCCCTCATTAGCTGCTCTGAGCCAGTTACCACTCCCACCCATATCTCTGATCACAGACTGTTTAACTTCTCTGGGACATACTTTGACTCAGCACTGCCACCTAGTCCTTATGTGTGAATGTTCACAATGCCTCAATCCTCCGCAGTACTCAGGTTTACCGCTGCCTACCCATTGGGTGGGCTGGGACTTGCGCCCTGGTGTTCCTTTTTCCATAATTAGGGGTTGCACCCGGTGAAGAACCCTTGCAGGTTCTCTTACAGGGTTTACAGAACATGGCATGACAGCTGAGTGGTTCAGACCCTCCCCTTCCCCGCGGTCCAGCTTTACCACCACCGACATGGCCAGCGGAGCAGGACCAGCGGAGCAGGACCAGCGGAGCAGGACTGGCTACTTCCCCAGCTACTTACCATCAGTTTTCCTCTCAGTTCATCCAGGGTCTCCAATGGGTAGTAGCTCAGATCATCTTTACTCTCCAGGGCCAAGTGGACTAACTTGCCACCATCAGTGCTACAAAGTCAGCAAGGATGAGATTTACCAACAGCACAGAGAGGTGGTCCTTGTCTCTTCCTCAGGAGCAATGTTGTTTCTGTGTCAACCATTCAGGTATAGGAAGAGACAAGCGCGGACAATTCCAGATAGATCTCTGTTTGGTGACTGGCAGTGAATCTCAGTCTAATAGGGAATTGGATGCTGCCTTTCTTAACCACCTTTCTCCTCTTCTTAGTCCTGGCTGTGTGCTGCCTTATAAACTTGTCTAGATTTCTTGAACAAAAGATTTCTAACCAGGCTTTTAATCAGTTGCTATTACAGGATTACTAAGCTAGAAAGCCAGAAGCCAATGACTCTCAATTATACCAACGATGAAGATTCAGCGGGAATTAATCTAATGATAACATCATCTCCCTTTCCCATAACCTGTTTATCAATACTAATCAAAAAGGGGGAGACGTAAGCTCCTGAAGCCACACAAGTGGCCAGGCCTCTCCCCCCGGACCTCCAACCTGCCAGTTCCACCCATAGAACACTCTAACTGTCCTAAAGTTTGGCCCCAGCCCCTGCCCTACAGAGCAAAAAGCCCAAGCTCTGGACATGAAATCCCACCAGTGCCCACCGTGGAAAGCTCCACTCCACCCCATCCCCAAGAAACTCTCTATAAGCCCTGCCTTCTGCTCAGTTCTTGCTGTTTCTCGCCATAGCAGAGGCAGGCACCCTCCTGGGTTCTTCCTTCCCAACCTCTTGCTGTGTGGCTGACTTTGTAGTATTCCTTGGCTCCTGACTATAAGGATAGCATTCCCCTCAGAGCTGGAACACAGATTGGAGCTCTCCTTCATATCATATCTCCTTGATCACTGCTTGTAAAGACCTATTTCCCAATACTACCACATTCTCGGTTACCATATTATAAACTCCAGCACCAAAATTCTGCCCAGAAAACAGCTCCGTTTCTCACAGCACCTAGCGCTGTGTTTGGCACATAAGTGGGTCCTCAGTGCATACTAGGCAGTAAGCAAAGGGCCAACGAGAAGAAACAGTGAGTTCTGCAAGCACTGCCTGCCATTTAAGAGGACACAAAGGGCCTGTTTATAACTGCAGTCTGAGATAAAACGCGGATGGCCCGGCACTGCACTGACTACACCCTCGTCTTGGGTAAGTTCTAACTGGGTTACTTGCCTGACAAACTTCTAATTTTACATCCTGAGAAAGCTGAAAGCCTCATCAGAAATCATTCATAATATGTCCAAGATGAAGATAAAGTTTGGAGAATTTTAGACGTGTTGCATATCTGGGATGTAAGCAACTTCTTTCCATTCCCCCGGACTTTCTGTTGCTAATACAAGACTTTGAAGCGAGGCAGCACTGTTTATTTATCCTTACATACACACACCCTGACAGCAGCAGAGAAGCAGCTCAGGGATTTATAGCATTTGCTGCTCTTAGAGATGACCAGAGTTCACTACTCCAGTGCCAGGGTACCATCACCCTCTGTGGACAACTGCACACATGTACAGACAGAAACACAGACACAAATAAAAATAAATCTTTACAAAGTATCAGGACAGGAATGGGAACATTCCCAAAATTAAGAGTAGAGGGCAAAGATTTTAGACACCTTTCTTGAGTCTAAACCCTAACTTTGTAGAGTAAAAGTGGGGGGTATGATGGCCATTCTTGGTTCTCAACTTGACAACATCTGAAATTAACTAAAGCCCAAAAGATAGAGGATACGCCAGTGTGGGACTTTTGCTTAATTTGAAGTGAGAAGATCTACTTGAGATGGGGGTCTGTGTAGGCCAGGCTGGCCTTGAACTCGAAGCTCTGCCTGCCTCTGCTTCTCAAGTGCTGGGATTAAAGGTGTGTGCTACCTGCCTGGAGATCCACTTCTGATCAGGATCTTGAGCTGAGAAGACATGCCTCTAATCCATATGCTTTGAGCGGGGGAAACCTACCTCTAATCTGGACCGCACCTTCTCCTGGAAGCCTGCGTAAGGACATAGAAGTAGGAAGCGTTTGCTCTTTGCCTCCTTGCTCTCACCTCCCTAGCAGGTCCATTCCTTCACCGGCATTAGAGCCTACTTCAGGATTCTGGTGCATACTGAAGACCAGCTGTGACACCCAGCCTTGTGGCCTGAGCAGCTCCGGATTCTTGGACTTTCCATTCATAGTGAGCCACTGTTGGATTCTAATAAATCCACTTTCTATACATACGGAGAGTGAGTCATTCTAAAAGTTGTTACTCTAGAGAGCCCTAACACAGAGGGTTTTGGTTTTTGTGTGGTTCTGTCTCATAAGCTGCTCTGGAACTCACTATAGTCCAGGCCATTTTTGCTTTATCTTGGTTAGGGTTTTTATTGCTATGATAAACACCATAACCAGAAGCAACTTGGGGAGGACAGGGTTTGTCTCAGCTCACAGGTCACACTCCCAGGGGAGTCAGGGCAGGAACTGAAACAGGCCACGAAGGAGTGCTGCTTACTGGCTTGCTTTCGTGGACCACCTGCTCAGAGGTGGCATCACCTACAATGGGCTGGGCCTTCCCAAATCAATCACTAATCAAGAAAATGCCCCACAGACACTATTACAAACCAATCTGTATTTTCTCAATTAAGATTCCCTCTTCCCAGGTATGTCTTAATTTGCTGTCAAAATCCAACCAGCAGAGATCCACCTGCCTCTGGTGGGACTGAAGGTCTGTACCACCATGCTGCTTTCATGTTGTTCTTTGAGTCAGGGTTTCTCTGTGTAAATCTCCTGCCTGTCCTGGAACTCTCTCTGTAGACCAGGCTGGCCTTGAACTCACAGAGATCCACTTGCTTCTGCCTCCTGAACGATGGGATTAAAAGTGTGTGCCACCATGTCTAGCTTGTTTTGTGTTTTAAAATACACTTCACATCTGGGACAGGTCACACATGATCTGCTCCACAAAGACAGCACTGCTTATCACTGTCTGTGTTCTATCCCCAAATCCCACAAAAACCTCCACACCACGCAAGTACACTGCTTCTTTAAGTTCTCATGTGGACTGAGCTGAGTGTGAAGTCTTCATCCAATGCTTTATTTGCAAAGCATAACAGTTTGTTAGCTAAAGGGATTTTCGTGAATCACATTATTAGAAACACGTTAGCGATTTATTTTATGAATTCATTTATTTTAACCTAAGAGCAAATGAGTGCAACTAAGTCTTAGGAAAATTACTATTCAATCAGGGGAGAAAATGATGATGCAAGCCTTTAAAACCACTTTATTAGTATGTTTCTCACAAATAGGGGGAAATCTTATTTAACCAAGTAACAGAAAAATCTTTATTTTCCAGAGGGAAAAACACCAAATAGCATGGGGCACCCTAGCCGCTGAGGGCCAGGACTTCTGGTTTCCAGGATTTCTGAGCTCCACGTCACCCAAATCTAAAGCTTTCATAAACTCCAAGCCCAGAAACTCCTGAGTGAAACACAGAAGCACCCACTCCTTCCATAGCTTATCAGCAGAGGAACTTCCCTTGCAGCTACACAGATTAAGATTACATATACAACACTACCTTTCATGAAGCAAGATTATTAATTCTGAAGAAGAGCAAACATGAGTGTACTAGCTGAATCGGTAATTCACTCTTTGTTCAGACGGCTTCCGGTACCCAGCAATACTTTAGAACCACTCTTCATTTATGAGAGAAATGTACGCACAGTCCCCTTGATAGTACCCCTGCAGATGGGGCACTTTCTCAAGGAAGGGGCACATTCCTGACAGACTACCAGATGACCACAAGGAATGAACACAATAGAAACCTCTCTGTCCATGCATACTTTGCAAGTTCGTTCTTCTTGCAATCTCCGCAACTGCTCTTCCAGTGACAAGCCTAAGAGCAGAAAAGAGTGTGAGTGAGATGCGGTGTCCAGGAAGGGACAGCGACAACGGTGGGGTACTAACCGCACTGTACCAGGAAGGGACAGAGACAACGGTGGGGTACTAACCGCACTGTACCAGGAAGGGACAGAGACAACGGTGGGGTACTAACCGCACTGTACCAGGAAGGAACAGAGACAACAGTGGGGTACTAACCGCACTGTACCTGAGACATCTTCCGCTGGAGTGTACTTCATATTCTTTTCCACTGAAAAAGACAGCGTACAAACCATTACTCCAGCAATATAAAACTCTTTAACCTACTATTTTTATGCATATTTTTGCTATATTACAAGGAATACTACCTAGACAATAAAAAACACCACGTTTTTTTTTTTGTTTTTCTGGAATAGATAATATGTAAAGATTGAGGTTCAACTGGGTTTATTCTGCTTGCTCAGCAGAGAGATGAACAAAACCCTAAGGGTATCTAAATACTTTCTCCAACAAACTCACCAAATAAGTTCTCATATAATGTGGAGTCAATTTCCTTCAGACAGGTTTTGAAGATGTTGGCTGCAGCATTTCCTTTGACTAAAATGGTGTCAATCAGTTCTCTTGCTTGTAAGGGTATCTGTGTTTTCTGTCTGATAATATCATGTTCCTGCTTAGTAATTACACTGGCCTCAAGAAGACTGTCCAAGATCGGAAGGACACATGTCAGCTGCTGAAAGAGGGCCATTCTATTCTTCCGAATTAACTGCAAGTCACCTTCAGTTAAAAACAAGCAAGAAGAAGGATGCATTAAATTTCAAATGCCCCCAACTACACCCAAATGAGGCACTGAGTGTGAAGGAGAAGGAAACTAGCGTTTGTATCTCGATATTGCCTTCCTAAACTAAACTCCAGGTTAAACTCAGACTTCCATATCAGCACATACACTTTCAAGTATGAACGCTGATGGGCCCAGACACACGTCTTCAAATTGTTGAGAACAAGCAGAAAACTTTAAAGTAGTAAAATATGTGCCCTCTTTCTCTTTCTTTCTGCACCACGGAATTAAAAAGTAATTTATTTTTATCTGTATTATAGCACTTTACTTCTTAAGTATAGGCAAACGGTTATATTCAAAAAGGCAATTAGATAAGCCACGTATCTTCCAGATAGGGAGCCTCACAATAGCATGACTGGCTTGTCAACAGCCACAGAATGAGTTGTCAAACCAGTCCTGAACTAGTTGGGGTTTCCGGTTTGTTAGTTACTGAGACAGGACCTGATATATCCAGTCCTGATTGTCATGACTTTACTTCCCTTCCAAGTGCTGGGGTTACAGGCATGAACCACCCAGCCAGGTTTACATGGTGTTAATATCCTTTCAGGGTCCACACCATCTGTGAATGTGAGGGCTTAGCTACAAATCAAGATGGAGTTTGCTGGCTTGCCCAGAAAGTCTAGCCATTTTAGCCATGTCCCCCACTATACGCCTCAGCTTCCCGATCTGAAATAGGGAGAATCCAGCACCTTCCTTAAAGAGGTCAATAAAATGCACATCCACCACCTACCACAATACTCGGCACATTTTATAAATCTAAATTATGGTGCAGCTTTAAGAACTGAATCCAGCTCGCTCATAAGAGATTACCCCACTTCAGAGGTAAGGAATCTTAAGTTTAGTTGAATGAGCTGCCTACCCTAACTGAAAAAGGCCAGAATTAGATCTGTCTCAATCCAGAAATTAGAATTTCAAACATTTTGCTATATGGCTATACAATAAGGCTGTCTTGAACTAGTCTTTTTAAAAAACAAAACAAAACAAAACAGTTTCTTCCTTGGGGGTGAGGGTGGGGATGCCACAGCAGGCAACTTGTAGAGATCAATTTTCACCTTCCACCATGTGGGTCCTGGGCATCAAACTCAGTCACCAGGCTTGGCAGAAAGAGCCTCACTGACCAAAACTATTTCTACCTCTAGTTAAGGACAAAAGTGTTTTCAACCTAATGCTCCAATTTACGCGACACACTGAACCTTCACTTCTCTAATAGTTCTCTAAGGTTTTTATACAGCGTGTGTGTGTGTGTGTGTGTGTGTGTGTGTGCGTGCGCGCGCATACACAGTGCCATGACACGCATATAGCCGTCAGAGGACAACTGTAGGAACTGGTTCTCTCCTCCTATCATGTGCATCTCAGGTACTGAGCTAAGACTTGCAGGGTGGACGGCAGTACCTTTTCTCACTAAGCCATCTTGCTAGCTCTGTGATTGTCTTTTGGAACCTATTTCCCAGGGGTCTACATGCTCCCTGAGAATGACCAGCACTCTCACACCTTTGCTGTTTATATATTTAGACATATGAAGATATATATTTAGACACATATATATATTTAGACACACATATATATTTAGAAATATATATTTAGACATATGAAAAGATTTGTTGAAGATATAATTACTCAGGAGACTTGTTAAGATGTGAAAAAACTCGGGAGGCAGAGGCAGGCGGATCTCTGTGAGTTCGAGACCAGCCTGGTCTACAA
>NC_022012.1:3161100-3166722 GCF_000317375.1 Microtus ochrogaster
AAAAAAATCTAACCGGGCAGTGGTGGCACATGCCTTAAATCCCAGCACTCAGGAAGCAGAGGCAGGAGGATCTCTGAGTTTGAGGCCAGCTTGGTCTACAAGAGCTAGTTCCTGGCCAGGCTCCATCCAGAGCTATAGAGAAACCCTGTCTCAAAAAACCAAAAAAAAAAAAAAAAAAAAAAGAAAAAGAAAAAGAAAAACACACACAAATATCAGAATCATGTATACACTATTGTTGGTTGTGCAAAGGACCACAACCCAGGATGTCATCCTAGGTTGACTTTTTGGTCTAAGAATCCCCTACCAAGGACTACTAGTAAAATACCGTATCAGAAACCAGAGTTGAAGGAAGTTTATTTAAAAAGTAGAAATATCTGAATCTTTTAAAGAGATTCTTGATAAGCCTAGGCTGTCCCTGAACTTACTCTTGCCTTACTCTCCTGAATGCCAGGATTGTAGGAACTAGGCCTATTCCGCTATAGTCAGCTCTGAATCAGTTCTTAAATCTTGCTTTAAAAACTGAAAAGTATTCATTTTTATGTGTATGTGTATGGGCCTGCAGGTATGTGTACCAGATGCATACACAGGTCACAAGAGGGTGTCAGATACCCCAGACACTGGACTCGACATGGGTGATGGGAACCAAACCCAGACCCTTTGCAAGAGCAGCAAAAGTTCTTAGCCACTGAGTCATCTCTCCAACCCCCTAAATCATGCTTTTAAAATTTAGCTATGTAAAAGGAAGAAATGCAATATAGCTCAAGAAAAAAAACTTTATTGTAAATCTGGGAATGGTAGCATATATGTCATCCCAGCACTTTGGCAGTGGGGTCGGGAACTCAGGGGAATTCAAGGACAGTACTAGCTACAGATGGAATTTGAAGTCACCCGAGCTTGGCAAACAGACAGTTTACAAATACTGGTGGTGGGGGAGAGGTGATGTCACCAGCAATTTATGGATGTGAGCTGAGGTGCTGCCATGTAACACGTAACTTATGTTACACGCAGCCACCAATACCACAATACCTGATGCTGTTTCTTCAGTCTGTCTGTCCTTCTCTTCTCTTCTTTCGCCTTCAGCACTAATAAGCGCTGAGACAATGTCGCTGACGGTCCTGTAGTTCTCACCGGTGGCCAGAATTTGCTGCTGAACCGTCTGTCTTACCAGACTCCTACTGAAGCCCATTTCCAGAGCTGCCTTAACCACAGGCGTGTTCATCATGACCGCATCTTCTGAACTTTCGCCAGGTCCAAAATGCACAACTGTTTGTAAACAAATTTGCTAATATTAAACTCCACAAAGTTAAAACTATGGAAAATGATTATCTTTATTTCCATATGCTGATAAAGGAAATATACCATACGCATTAGTTAAATTAAATTACTGTCAATAAAATTTAAACTTGATAATGGTTAAATGAGAAAACAATTAATGTACTATGCATTTTAAAAAATTACTCCTACAGTTCAAACATCTAGGCGTACTTAATAAAAATTTCACCATTGTTGATGAGATGGCTCGGTGGTAAAGGCAATTGTTGCCAAGCCTGACAGCTTTAAGTTCAGTTCACAGAATCTACAGGGTAGGAGAAAAGAACCAAATCCCCAAAGTTTTCCTTTTTTAAACAAATGGTTTATTTTCTTTTATTTTAAGTGGACTGGTGTTTTGCGCTTGCATGTATGTGTGTGTAAAGGTGTTGGATCCCTGGAACTGGAGCCACAGAGAGCTGTGAGCCACCATGTCGGTTGCATAGGTCCTCTGGAGGAGCAATCAGTGCTCTTACCTGCTGAGACATATCTTCAACCCCCAAAGCTGTCTTGACTTCCACACACAGGCTGTGGCATGTGCACCCACACGTACAAAATACATACAGACATCTTAAAAAATTTTTCAAAAATCAAGTAATCAAGATGGTTCATGGTGAAAGGGTTTCTGCACAAGCTGACTCAACTTCAGTCCCTGAAACCCGCAGGAGAGGATGGGTCCTGACATAATTAACCCTCTGTGTCTCTCTCATACACAATAAAATGAAATAAAAATTAATTTTTTAAAAGATCTTCCTAAATGATTCTAATATACATTCATCTTTAAAAACCAATGTGCTACAACAATAAAGAAGTGAGAAATTACCTCCACGGAGGAAAATCAGAGAAACTACTGAACATGTGACGGCAGAGACTAAATGTTACGTGAGACAGAGAAAATAACAAACATGGGAAGAATAAAGCTATAACAAAAACACAGTTAAATAAGCAAAAGGAATGATATTCTGAATACAGAGGTTATGACGATTGAGAGACTGTACTTTCCCAAGACACTGTGCTGCCACCTGCTGGAAACCTGCACAATAAACACACAAACACCCAATGTCAAAGTGTGGAGAGCAACCGCCTCAAAAGCATGTCTGAAGAAACCAAAACAGTCTTGATCCCTAACGCCTCCTCTAGAAAATAATACTGAAAAGAAAACAGACCCCTAAAACTGAAATGGTAAAGTAAGCAATGGGAATTTTTGAAAAGAACAGCAAACATAATAGCCCTAAAAAAAGGACAAAAGCTTGGCATGAAATAAAGGTGGCAGTAGACAGTGGACAGCAGCCAATGGCATACAGCTTTGTAGGGAGTGTCTACATCACCCTAAATTTGCCAGAACTCTAGGAGGGTCTTGAAGGTGACTGGACACATGCAGAGATGGACTAGTGGGCAGCCTAGGATCAGGTAGCATGGATGAGGCTGGCAATGGGTAGGTGCTGAGTTTCTGGTCAAACTGTGAAGGCACTAGCTGCTTCTATAGCTGGGTGTTATGAACTGAGATGGGGAGGGTGAGAGCAGAACCTCTGAGGAGTGAAACAGAGGAACCATTTGCTTTGGTATATTTACTGAAACAGCTACTTTAGCCAGAAATGGAAGCACTTGGAAATTGAAGTAGAAAACTGGACATCGTAGCCTGGCACCCACGTGACCTGAGCACAAGCTACACTTCATGTGCTAGTGTGTTGTGTCACTTAGAAATAAAGGAGCTGACAAAGGAGACTGCTCAGAATCAGCGGAAGAATGCTGTCAGGGAAGCCAACCACAGGGGTGTGCTAAGGACACAAGCCCGTGTGCCGGAGTGCAGTTGCCACCCCAGCACTGGGCAGACAAGAACGCAGCACAGCATGCTTCCCAAGGCAGCACTGAATGCATCAAATGCCGGATGCCGGGTCAGTAAGAGATCTGCTAATACAGCAGCTTCCAGTGACCATGACAAGACTCCTTCCCTCTTTCCATTACCAAAGCAACGCTCACAAATCAGCAGTAGGGGACACAATCCAGAGGACGAGGCCAGGTATGATGGCACACACCTGTGATACAGCACTCAGAAGATGAGGCTTCAAAGTTCAAAGCTAGTTTGAGTCGAATTATAAGCCCCTATATTAAAAATGAATGAATAAAGGAGTAATACATAAATAACAGGACAGAGAAGAGAGTACATGGAGACTAGTGGTTCCAGTCTTCTATCTTCTCCGTGAAGAGCATGAACTAGAAAACTGTGGGAAGAGCTCAACTGCTATCGAGATGGCTCAGAGGGAAAGCGCTTGCCAGGCAGCCAGAATGGTCCCCAGAACCCGCGTAAAGAAGAGAGAACTGACTCCTGAGAAGAATCTTCTGATCTCCACATGTGCACTGTGGCACAAGGACCCGGATTCCAGCCTTGGCATCAGCCTAAATAAACATTAAATAAGAACAGCTATCCAGTTCGAGGACTGGTCTACAAGAACTAGTTCCAGGACAGCTAAGGCTGTTACAGAGAGAAACCCTGTATTGAAAAACAAAAAACAAGCAGACAAAAGAACAGCTCTCCACCCCTTTACCTTCCCCAGTTCTCCTAGACAGGGCAGGTACCAGTACTTAGGTACTCCTTCCTTTCCTGACCAAGTCCCTTACCCACTGTGACTCAGTTTCCATGACCAAGTGCCTAATCTACTGCGGAGTCATGGTTTCTACATCTTGGTCTCCCCTTCTCTGTTCCTCCTCCACAGCGCCAACACCTCTCCTGAAATGGAGAGTCAAACCAGTACTCCTCTGATGTGATTAGAACATAAAGTGATGGCTCCTTCAGCCTTGGAGACCATGACACATGAAGATCGCATACACTAACTCCTGAGCTATGGCTAAAGGGCAGCTCTAATCCAGAGGCGGCTGCACTGAAGTACCTGTCCCTGCCTTTATACCTAGCAGGCAGCCCATCCTAAACCTCTTCAAACACCCTCGAGGTACAGCAACCTCCCTCTCTAGAGGAAAAGCTTATTCCACCTTTCATTTGACACAGCGCCGAGCTATTTGTTTTCTATGTGTGTCTTGTCTCATAAGAAATGTCAGCACTTTAAAGACCAAGAAATGTTCCAGAATCTTTTAAAATGTCACAAATCTTACTAAACACGTAATTTTCCAGTTAATGTTCCACAGTTTTCCATGTGATTCCCTTTAATATACTTTCATTCCTAATATTCTTACACAGACTAATAGTTGCATTTAAAGGTTTCCTACTTACTTGGAGGGTCATTTTCTTCTCCTGGGGTGTCTGAAGTGGACAACAGCTATGAAATAAGAGAACACTTAGCAGGTAAATCAGGAATCTCAAACACTCTAAACAGCACAGTCAATAAGATAGGGTCTCTCTCTGTTGCTGAGGCTGGCCTAGCACTCATGGCAATTGTCCTGCCTCAGCTTTCCAAGTACGGGGCTGATGGGATGAACGAGCACACCCAAACAACAACATTTACTTTAATAAATGTACACACCCTTCAGGAAACTGGGTGACTCAGATATTTCGTTTTAAGACAGGTATGCAGGACAGGAGGGAAAACTAGGAGTTCAAGGTATGCCTCAGCTCCATGTCTCAAACATCTGTAATAAATAACTCATATGAACACTTCATTTGGTTTCATTTCACCATAGATATCATACAGCTATGCTTATACTTAGTCTACCTCCGATTTAGAATTCAAGTATATCTCCCATTTCAGAGAACAGCATGATGACAACAGGGCCTCCTCATTCCATTGAAAAAGCAGTATTTCATTTGGGTAACTCTTAAAAGGTCCTAACTCCTAAAGAGATTTTTGTTCATTTGTTTACTGGAAAAGATTAGAGACATTGAAGATAGCTCTTCAACCCCATTTAAAAAAATTCTATACATGACAGGATATAAGATTTTTCAAAAAAGTAAAAGAAAAAACAGTATTTATGAAGAAGCCTGAACAGCAAGCTAGTAACAAAACTATCAAGGATGCAGTACCATGGCTACAGTACAGGTAACTCAAACACGGCAGCTCTTCTAAGCACACACCCACAATCTCAGGTGTCTAAGTAACACCCACGACCTCAGGTGTGTAAGCACACACTCACGACCTCAGGTGTGTAAGCACACAATCATGACCTCAGGTGTGTAAGCACACACGACCTCAGGTGTGTAAGCACACAATCATGACCTCAGGTGTCTAAGCACACACCCACGACCTCAGGTGTCTAAGCACACACTCACGACCTCAGGTGTCTAAGCACACACCCACAACCTCAGGTGTCTAAGCACACACCCACAACCTCAGGTATCTAAGCACACACCCACAACCTCAGGTG
>NC_022012.1:3167366-3167953 GCF_000317375.1 Microtus ochrogaster
AGGTGTGTGAGCACACAATCATGACCTCAGGTGTCTGAGCACACACCCACGACCTCAGGTGTCTGAGCACACAATCACGACCTCAGGTGTCTGAGCACACACTCACGATCTCAGGTGTCTAAGCACACGCAACCTCAGGTATGTCTTCCTTCCTAACCATATTTCTTTTCCTAATTACATTGCTTAAAATTGCTATACGAATTTAATAAACTCCAATTTTGCCTCAAAAATTAATTATGGATTCCCCTCTGTATACTGTGAATATGTTTTATTACCATTGGTTAATAAAGAAGCGTCTCTGGCAGAATAGAGTTAGGTGAGAAAACTAAACTGAATGCTGGGAGAAAGAAGGCAGAGGCAGACAGACACCATTTAGCTGAAAAAGGACAGACAACCTGAACTTTACTGTAAACCACAATCCTCGTGGTAAAACACAAAAAAATTAGGAATGGGTTAATTTAAGATTTAAGAGTTAATAAGAAGCCCAAGCTAGGCGATGGTAGTGCACGCCTTTAATCCCAGCACTCGGGAGGCAGAGGCAGGCAGATCTCTGTGAGTTCGAGACCAGTCTGGTCTACAGAGCTAGT